>NC_133228.1:15137706-15437706 GCF_040436345.1 Pagrus major
ACACCCGCTGGAGGAAGAGTTGAAAACTTTTACCCATGACACTTAGTCAAATTTCACCTCTGATCCTTCCCATTCACTTTGCAAGCCTGCCTCCAACCCTGACCCCAGACCCGAAAAAGTGTCCGTACAATGGGGTGCCAGCACGCTCCAAACGGCCCGAAACATGCTCCTAAACACCCGCTGGAGGAAGAGTTGAAAACTTTTGCCCATGACACTTAGTCAAATTTCACCTCTGATCCTTCCCATTCACTTTGCAAGCCTGCCTCCAACCCTGACCCCAGACCCGAAAAAGTGTTCTTACAGAGGGGTGCCAGCACGCTCCAAACGGCCCGAAACATGCTCCTAAACACCCGCTGGAGGAAGAGTTGAAAACTTTTGCCCATGACACTTAGTCAAATTTCACCTCTGATCCTTCCCATTCACTTTGCAAGCCTGCCTCCAACCCTGACCCCAGACCCGAAAAAGTGTTCTTACAGAGGGGTGCCAGCACGCTCCAAATGGCCCGAAACATGCTCCTAAACACCCGCTGGAGGAAGAGTTGAAAACTTTTGCCCATGACACTTAGTCAAATTTCACCTCTGATCCTTCCCATTCACTTTACTAGCCTGCCTCCAACACTGACCCCACGTCCGAAAAAGTGTTCTTACAGAGGGGTGCCAGCACGCTCCAAACGGCCCGAAACATGCTCCTAAACACCCGCTGGAGGAAGAATTGAAAACTTTTGCCCATGACACTTAGTCAAATTTCACCTCTGATCCTTCCCATTCACTTTGCAAGCCTGCCTCCAACCCTGACCCCAGACCCGAAAAAGTGTCCGTACAATGGGGTGCCAGCACGCTCCAAACGGCCCGAAACATGCTCCTAAACACCCGCTGGAGGAAGAGTTGAAAACTTTTACCCATGACACTTAGTCAAATTTCACCTCTGATCCTTCCCATTCACTTTGCAAGCCTGCCTCCAACCCTGACCCCAGACCCGAAAAAGTGTTCTTACAGAGGGGTGCCAGCACACTCCAAACGGCCCGAAACATGCTCCTAAACACCCGCTGGAGGAAGAGTTGAAAACTTTTGCCCATGACACTTAGTCAAATTTCACCTCTGATCCTTCCCATTCACTTTACTAGCCTGCCTCCAACACTGACCCCACGTCCGAAAAAGTGTTCTTACAGAGGGGTGCCAGCACGCTCCAAACGGCCCGAAACATGCTCCTAAACACCCGCTGGAGGAAGAGTTGAAAACTTTTGCCCATGACACTTAGTCAAATTTCACCTCTGATCCTTCCCATTCACTTTACTAGCCTGCCTCCAACACTGACCCCACGTCCGAAAAAGTGTTCTTACAGAGGGGTGCCAGCACGCTCCAAACGGCCCGAAACATGCTCCTAAACACCCGCTGGAGGAAGAGTTGAAAACTTTTGCCCATGACACTTAGTCAAATTTCACCTCTGATCCTTCCCATTCACTTTACTAGCCTGCCTCCAACACTGACCCCACGTCCGAAAAAGTGTTCTTACAGAGGGGTGCCAGCACGCTCCAAACGGCCCGAAACATGCTCCTAAACACCCGCTGGAGGAAGAATTGAAAACTTTTGCCCATGACACTTAGTCAAATTTCACCTCTGATCCTTCCCATTCACTTTGCAAGCCTGCCTCCAACCCTGACCCCAGACCCGAAAAAGTGTCCGTACAATGGGGTGCCAGCACGCTCCAAACGGCCCGAAACATGCTCCTAAACACCCGCTGGAGGAAGAGTTGAAAACTTTTACCCATGACACTTAGTCAAATTTCACCTCTGATCCTTCCCATTCACTTTGCAAGCCTGCCTCCAACCCTGACCCCAGACCCGAAAAAGTGTTCTTACAGAGGGGTGCCAGCACACTCCAAACGGCCCGAAACATGCTCCTAAACACCCGCTGGAGGAAGAGTTGAAAACTTTTGCCCATGACACTTAGTCAAATTTCACCTCTGATCCTTCCCATTCACTTTACTAGCCTGCCTCCAACACTGACCCCACGTCCGAAAAAGTGTTCTTACAGAGGGGTGCCAGCACGCTCCAAACGGCCCGAAACATGCTCCTAAACACCCGCTGGAGGAAGAGTTGAAAACTTTTGCCCATGACACTTAGTCAAATTTCACCTCTGATCCTTCCCATTCACTTTGCAAGCCTGCCTCCAACCCTGACCCCAGACCCGAAAAAGTGTTCTTACAGAGGGGTGCCAGCACGCTCCAAACGGCCCGAAACATGCTCCTAAACACCCGCTGGAGGAAGAGTTGAAAACTTTTGCCCATGACACTTAGTCAAATTTCACCTCTGATCCTTCCCATTCACTTTACTAGCCTGCCTCCAACACTGACCCCACGTCCGAAAAAGTGTTCTTACAGAGGGGTGCCAGCACGCTCCAAACGGCCCGAAACATGCTCCTAAACACCCGCTGGAGGAAGAGTTGAAAACTTTTGCCCATGACACTTAGTCAAATTTCACCTCTGATCCTTCCCATTCACTTTGCAAGCCTGCCTCCAACCCTGACCCCAGACCCGAAAAAGTGTCCGTACAATGGGGTGCCAGCACGCTCCAAACGGCCCGAAACATGCTCCTAAACACCCGCTGGAGGAAGAGTTGAAAACTTTTGCCCATGACACTTAGTCAAATTTCACCTCTGATCCTTCCCATTCACTTTACTAACCTGCCTCCAACACTGACCCCACGTCCGAAAAAGTGTTCTTACAGAGCGGTGCCAGCACGCTCCAAACGGCCCGAAACATGCTCCTAAACACCCGCTGGAGGAAGAGTTGAAAACTTTTGCCCATGACACTTAGTCAAATTTCACCTCTGATCCTTCCCATTCACTTTACTAGCCTGCCTCCAACACTGACCCCACGTCCGAAAAAGTGTTCTTACAGAGGGGTGCCAGCACGCTCCAAACGGCCCGAAACATGCTCCTAAACACCCGCTGGAGGAAGAGTTGAAAACTTTTGCCCATGACACTTAGTCAAATTTCACCTCTGATCCTTCCCATTCACTTTACTAGCCTGCCTCCAACACTGACCCCACGTCCGAAAAAGTGTTCTTACAGAGGGGTGCCAGCACGCTCCAAACGGCCCGAAACATGCTCCTAAACACCCGCTGGAGGAAGAGTTGAAAACTTTTGCCCATGACACTTAGTCAAATTTCACCTCTGATCCTTCCCATTCACTTTACTAGCCTGCCTCCAACACTGACCCCACGTCCGAAAAAGTGTTCTTACAGAGGGGTGCCAGCACGCTCCAAACGGCCCGAAACATGCTCCTAAACACCCGCTGGAGGAAGAGTTGAAAACTTTTGCCCATGACACTTAGTCAAATTTCACCTCTGATCCTTCCCATTCACTTTACTAGCCTGCCTCCAACACTGACCCCACGTCCGAAAAAGTGTTCTTACAGAGGGGTGCCAGCACGCTCCAAACGGCCCGAAACATGCTCCTAAACACCCGCTGGAGGAAGAATTGAAAACTTTTGCCCATGACACTTAGTCAAATTTCACCTCTGATCCTTCCCATTCACTTTGCAAGCCTGCCTCCAACCCTGACCCCAGACCCGAAAAAGTGTCCGTACAATGGGGTGCCAGCACGCTCCAAACGGCCCGAAACATGCTCCTAAACACCCGCTGGAGGAAGAGTTGAAAACTTTTACCCATGACACTTAGTCAAATTTCACCTCTGATCCTTCCCATTCACTTTGCAAGCCTGCCTCCAACCCTGACCCCAGACCCGAAAAAGTGTTCTTACAGAGGGGTGCCAGCACACTCCAAACGGCCCGAAACATGCTCCTAAACACCCGCTGGAGGAAGAGTTGAAAACTTTTGCCCATGACACTTAGTCAAATTTCACCTCTGATCCTTCCCATTCACTTTACTAGCCTGCCTCCAACACTGACCCCACGTCCGAAAAAGTGTTCTTACAGAGGGGTGCCAGCACGCTCCAAACGGCCCGAAACATGCTCCTAAACACCCGCTGGAGGAAGAGTTGAAAACTTTTGCCCATGACACTTAGTCAAATTTCACCTCTGATCCTTCCCATTCACTTTGCAAGCCTGCCTCCAACCCTGACCCCAGACCCGAAAAAGTGTTCTTACAGAGGGGTGCCAGCACGCTCCAAACGGCCCGAAACATGCTCCTAAACACCCGCTGGAGGAAGAGTTGAAAACTTTTGCCCATGACACTTAGTCAAATTTCACCTCTGATCCTTCCCATTCACTTTACTAGCCTGCCTCCAACACTGACCCCACGTCCGAAAAAGTGTTCTTACAGAGGGGTGCCAGCACGCTCCAAACGGCCCGAAACATGCTCCTAAACACCCGCTGGAGGAAGAGTTGAAAACTTTTGCCCATGACACTTAGTCAAATTTCACCTCTGATCCTTCCCATTCACTTTGCAAGCCTGCCTCCAACCCTGACCCCAGACCCGAAAAAGTGTCCGTACAATGGGGTGCCAGCACGCTCCAAACGGCCCGAAACATGCTCCTAAACACCCGCTGGAGGAAGAGTTGAAAACTTTTGCCCATGACACTTAGTCAAATTTCACCTCTGATCCTTCCCATTCACTTTACTAGCCTGCCTCCAACACTGACCCCACGTCCGAAAAAGTGTTCTTACAGAGCGGTGCCAGCACGCTCCAAACGGCCCGAAACATGCTCCTAAACACCCGCTGGAGGAAGAGTTGAAAACTTTTGCCCATGACACTTAGTCAAATTTCACCTCTGATCCTTCCCATTCACTTTACTAGCCTGCCTCCAACACTGACCCCACGTCCGAAAAAGTGTTCTTACAGAGGGGTGCCAGCACGCTCCAAACGGCCCGAAACATGCTCCTAAACACCCGCTGGAGGAAGAGTTGAAAACTTTTGCCCATGACACTTAGTCAAATTTCACCTCTGATCCTTCCCATTCACTTTGCAAGCCTGCCTCCAACCCTGACCCCAGACCCGAAAAAGTGTCCGTACAATGGGGTGCCAGCACGCTCCAAACGGCCCGAAACATGCTCCTAAACACCCGCTGGAGGAAGAGTTGAAAACTTTTACCCATGACACTTAGTCAAATTTCACCTCTGATCCTTCCCATTCACTTTGCAAGCCTGCCTCCAACCCTGACCCCAGACCCGAAAAAGTGTCCGTACAATGGGGTGCCAGCACGCTCCAAACGGCCCGAAACATGCTCCTAAACACCCGCTGGAGGAAGAGTTGAAAACTTTTGCCCATGACACTTAGTCAAATTTCACCTCTGATCCTTCCCATTCACTTTGCAAGCCTGCCTCCAACCCTGACCCCAGACCCGAAAAAGTGTTCTTACAGAGGGGTGCCAGCACGCTCCAAACGGCCCGAAACATGCTCCTAAACACCCGCTGGAGGAAGAGTTGAAAACTTTTGCCCATGACACTTAGTCAAATTTCACCTCTGATCCTTCCCATTCACTTTACTAGCCTGCCTCCAACACTGACCCCACGTCCGAAAAAGTGTTCTTACAGAGGGGTGCCAGCACGCTCCAAACGGCCCGAAACATGCTCCTAAACACCCGCTGGAGGAAGAGTTGAAAACTTTTGCCCATGACACTTAGTCAAATTTCACCTCTGATCCTTCCCATTCACTTTACTAGCCTGCCTCCAACACTGACCCCACGTCCGAAAAAGTGTTCTTACAGAGGGGTGCCAGCACGCTCCAAACGGCCCGAAACATGCTCCTAAACACCCGCTGGAGGAAGAATTGAAAACTTTTGCCCATGACACTTAGTCAAATTTCACCTCTGATCCTTCCCATTCACTTTGCAAGCCTGCCTCCAACCCTGACCCCAGACCCGAAAAAGTGTCCGTACAATGGGGTGCCAGCACGCTCCAAACGGCCCGAAACATGCTCCTAAACACCCGCTGGAGGAAGAGTTGAAAACTTTTACCCATGACACTTAGTCAAATTTCACCTCTGATCCTTCCCATTCACTTTGCAAGCCTGCCTCCAACCCTGACCCCAGACCCGAAAAAGTGTTCTTACAGAGGGGTGCCAGCACACTCCAAACGGCCCGAAACATGCTCCTAAACACCCGCTGGAGGAAGAGTTGAAAACTTTTGCCCATGACACTTAGTCAAATTTCACCTCTGATCCTTCCCATTCACTTTACTAGCCTGCCTCCAACACTGACCCCACGTCCGAAAAAGTGTTCTTACAGAGGGGTGCCAGCACGCTCCAAACGGCCCGAAACATGCTCCTAAACACCCGCTGGAGGAAGAGTTGAAAACTTTTGCCCATGACACTTAGTCAAATTTCACCTCTGATCCTTCCCATTCACTTTGCAAGCCTGCCTCCAACCCTGACCCCAGACCCGAAAAAGTGTTCTTACAGAGGGGTGCCAGCACGCTCCAAACGGCCCGAAACATGCTCCTAAACACCCGCTGGAGGAAGAGTTGAAAACTTTTGCCCATGACACTTAGTCAAATTTCACCTCTGATCCTTCCCATTCACTTTACTAGCCTGCCTCCAACACTGACCCCACGTCCGAAAAAGTGTTCTTACAGAGGGGTGCCAGCACGCTCCAAACGGCCCGAAACATGCTCCTAAACACCCGCTGGAGGAAGAGTTGAAAACTTTTGCCCATGACACTTAGTCAAATTTCACCTCTGATCCTTCCCATTCACTTTGCAAGCCTGCCTCCAACCCTGACCCCAGACCCGAAAAAGTGTCCGTACAATGGGGTGCCAGCACGCTCCAAACGGCCCGAAACATGCTCCTAAACACCCGCTGGAGGAAGAGTTGAAAACTTTTGCCCATGACACTTAGTCAAATTTCACCTCTGATCCTTCCCATTCACTTTACTAGCCTGCCTCCAACACTGACCCCACGTCCGAAAAAGTGTTCTTACAGAGCGGTGCCAGCACGCTCCAAACGGCCCGAAACATGCTCCTAAACACCCGCTGGAGGAAGAGTTGAAAACTTTTGCCCATGACACTTAGTCAAATTTCACCTCTGATCCTTCCCATTCACTTTACTAGCCTGCCTCCAACACTGACCCCACGTCCGAAAAAGTGTTCTTACAGAGGGGTGCCAGCACGCTCCAAACGGCCCGAAACATGCTCCTAAACACCCGCTGGAGGAAGAGTTGAAAACTTTTGCCCATGACACTTAGTCAAATTTCACCTCTGATCCTTCCCATTCACTTTGCAAGCCTGCCTCCAACCCTGACCCCAGACCCGAAAAAGTGTCCGTACAATGGGGTGCCAGCACGCTCCAAACGGCCCGAAACATGCTCCTAAACACCCGCTGGAGGAAGAGTTGAAAACTTTTACCCATGACACTTAGTCAAATTTCACCTCTGATCCTTCCCATTCACTTTGCAAGCCTGCCTCCAACCCTGACCCCAGACCCGAAAAAGTGTCCGTACAATGGGGTGCCAGCACGCTCCAAACGGCCCGAAACATGCTCCTAAACACCCGCTGGAGGAAGAGTTGAAAACTTTTGCCCATGACACTTAGTCAAATTTCACCTCTGATCCTTCCCATTCACTTTGCAAGCCTGCCTCCAACCCTGACCCCAGACCCGAAAAAGTGTTCTTACAGAGGGGTGCCAGCACGCTCCAAACGGCCCGAAACATGCTCCTAAACACCCGCTGGAGGAAGAGTTGAAAACTTTTGCCCATGACACTTAGTCAAATTTCACCTCTGATCCTTCCCATTCACTTTGCAAGCCTGCCTCCAACCCTGACCCCAGACCCGAAAAAGTGTTCTTACAGAGGGGTGCCAGCACGCTCCAAATGGCCCGAAACATGCTCCTAAACACCCGCTGGAGGAAGAGTTGAAAACTTTTGCCCATGACACTTAGTCAAATTTCACCTCTGATCCTTCCCATTCACTTTACTAGCCTGCCTCCAACACTGACCCCACGTCCGAAAAAGTGTTCTTACAGAGGGGTGCCAGCACGCTCCAAACGGCCCGAAACATGCTCCTAAACACCCGCTGGAGGAAGAGTTGAAAACTTTTGCCCATGACACTTAGTCAAATTTCACCTCTGATCCTTCCCATTCACTTTGCAAGCCTGCCTCCAACCCTGACCCCAGACCCGAAAAAGTGTCCGTACAATGGGGTGCCAGCACGCTCCAAACGGCCCGAAACATGCTCCTAAACACCCGCTGGAGGAAGAGTTGAAAACTTTTGCCCATGACACTTAGTCAAATTTCACCTCTGATCCTTCCCATTCACTTTACTAGCCTGCCTCCAACACTGACCCCACGTCCGAAAAAGTGTTCTTACAGAGGGGTGCCAGCACGCTCCAAACGGCCCGAAACATGCTCCTAAACACCCGCTGGAGGAAGAGTTGAAAACTTTTGCCCATGACACTTAGTCAAATTTCACCTCTGATCCTTCCCATTCACTTTACTAGCCTGCCTCCAACACTGACCCCACGTCCGAAAAAGTGTTCTTACAGAGGGGTGCCAGCACGCTCCAAACGGCCCGAAACATGCTCCTAAACACCCGCTGGAGGAAGAGTTGAAAACTTTTGCCCATGACACTTAGTCAAATTTCACCTCTGATCCTTCCCATTCACTTTGCAAGCCTGCCTCCAACCCTGACCCCAGACCCGAAAAAGTGTCCGTACAATGGGGTGCCAGCACGCTCCAAACGGCCCGAAACATGCTCCTAAACACCCGCTGGAGGAAGAGTTGAAAACTTTTGCCCATGACACTTAGTCAAATTTCACCTCTGATCCTTCCCATTCACTTTACTAGCCTGCCTCCAACACTGACCCCACGTCCGAAAAAGTGTTCTTACAGAGCGGTGCCAGCACGCTCCAAACGGCCCGAAACATGCTCCTAAACACCCGCTGGAGGAAGAGTTGAAAACTTTTGCCCATGACACTTAGTCAAATTTCACCTCTGATCCTTCCCATTCACTTTACTAGCCTGCCTCCAACACTGACCCCACGTCCGAAAAAGTGTTCTTACAGAGGGGTGCCAGCACGCTCCAAACGGCCCGAAACATGCTCCTAAACACCCGCTGGAGGAAGAGTTGAAAACTTTTGCCCATGACACTTAGTCAAATTTCACCTCTGATCCTTCCCATTCACTTTGCAAGCCTGCCTCCAACCCTGACCCCAGACCCGAAAAAGTGTCCGTACAATGGGGTGCCAGCACGCTCCAAACGGCCCGAAACATGCTCCTAAACACCCGCTGGAGGAAGAGTTGAAAACTTTTACCCATGACACTTAGTCAAATTTCACCTCTGATCCTTCCCATTCACTTTGCAAGCCTGCCTCCAACCCTGACCCCAGACCCGAAAAAGTGTCCGTACAATGGGGTGCCAGCACGCTCCAAACGGCCCGAAACATGCTCCTAAACACCCGCTGGAGGAAGAGTTGAAAACTTTTGCCCATGACACTTAGTCAAATTTCACCTCTGATCCTTCCCATTCACTTTGCAAGCCTGCCTCCAACCCTGACCCCAGACCCGAAAAAGTGTTCTTACAGAGGGGTGCCAGCACGCTCCAAACGGCCCGAAACATGCTCCTAAACACCCGCTGGAGGAAGAGTTGAAAACTTTTGCCCATGACACTTAGTCAAATTTCACCTCTGATCCTTCCCATTCACTTTGCAAGCCTGCCTCCAACCCTGACCCCAGACCCGAAAAAGTGTTCTTACAGAGGGGTGCCAGCACGCTCCAAATGGCCCGAAACATGCTCCTAAACACCCGCTGGAGGAAGAGTTGAAAACTTTTGCCCATGACACTTAGTCAAATTTCACCTCTGATCCTTCCCATTCACTTTACTAGCCTGCCTCCAACACTGACCCCACGTCCGAAAAAGTGTTCTTACAGAGGGGTGCCAGCACGCTCCAAACGGCCCGAAACATGCTCCTAAACACCCGCTGGAGGAAGAGTTGAAAACTTTTGCCCATGACACTTAGTCAAATTTCACCTCTGATCCTTCCCATTCACTTTACTAGCCTGCCTCCAACACTGACCCCACGTCCGAAAAAGTGTTCTTACAGAGGGGTGCCAGCACGCTCCAAACGGCCCGAAACATGCTCCTAAACACCCGCTGGAGGAAGAGTTGAAAACTTTTGCCCATGACACTTAGTCAAATTTCACCTCTGATCCTTCCCATTCACTTTGCAAGCCTGCCTCCAACCCTGACCCCAGACCCGAAAAAGTGTCCGTACAATGGGGTGCCAGCACGCTCCAAACGGCCCGAAACATGCTCCTAAACACCCGCTGGAGGAAGAGTTGAAAACTTTTGCCCATGACACTTAGTCAAATTTCACCTCTGATCCTTCCCATTCACTTTACTAGCCTGCCTCCAACACTGACCCCACGTCCGAAAAAGTGTTCTTACAGAGCGGTGCCAGCACGCTCCAAACGGCCCGAAACATGCTCCTAAACACCCGCTGGAGGAAGAGTTGAAAACTTTTGCCCATGACACTTAGTCAAATTTCACCTCTGATCCTTCCCATTCACTTTACTAGCCTGCCTCCAACACTGACCCCACGTCCGAAAAAGTGTTCTTACAGAGGGGTGCCAGCACGCTCCAAACGGCCCGAAACATGCTCCTAAACACCCGCTGGAGGAAGAGTTGAAAACTTTTGCCCATGACACTTAGTCAAATTTCACCTCTGATCCTTCCCATTCACTTTGCAAGCCTGCCTCCAACCCTGACCCCAGACCCGAAAAAGTGTCCGTACAATGGGGTGCCAGCACGCTCCAAACGGCCCGAAACATGCTCCTAAACACCCGCTGGAGGAAGAGTTGAAAACTTTTACCCATGACACTTAGTCAAATTTCACCTCTGATCCTTCCCATTCACTTTGCAAGCCTGCCTCCAACCCTGACCCCAGACCCGAAAAAGTGTCCGTACAATGGGGTGCCAGCACGCTCCAAACGGCCCGAAACATGCTCCTAAACACCCGCTGGAGGAAGAGTTGAAAACTTTTGCCCATGACACTTAGTCAAATTTCACCTCTGATCCTTCCCATTCACTTTGCAAGCCTGCCTCCAACCCTGACCCCAGACCCGAAAAAGTGTTCTTACAGAGGGGTGCCAGCACGCTCCAAACGGCCCGAAACATGCTCCTAAACACCCGCTGGAGGAAGAGTTGAAAACTTTTGCCCATGACACTTAGTCAAATTTCACCTCTGATCCTTCCCATTCACTTTGCAAGCCTGCCTCCAACCCTGACCCCAGACCCGAAAAAGTGTTCTTACAGAGGGGTGCCAGCACGCTCCAAATGGCCCGAAACATGCTCCTAAACACCCGCTGGAGGAAGAGTTGAAAACTTTTGCCCATGACACTTAGTCAAATTTCACCTCTGATCCTTCCCATTCACTTTACTAGCCTGCCTCCAACACTGACCCCACGTCCGAAAAAGTGTTCTTACAGAGGGGTGCCAGCACGCTCCAAACGGCCCGAAACATGCTCCTAAACACCCGCTGGAGGAAGAGTTGAAAACTTTTGCCCATGACACTTAGTCAAATTTCACCTCTGATCCTTCCCATTCACTTTGCAAGCCTGCCTCCAACCCTGACCCCAGACCCGAAAAAGTGTCCGTACAATGGGGTGCCAGCACGCTCCAAACGGCCCGAAACATGCTCCTAAACACCCGCTGGAGGAAGAGTTGAAAACTTTTGCCCATGACACTTAGTCAAATTTCACCTCTGATCCTTCCCATTCACTTTACTAGCCTGCCTCCAACACTGACCCCACGTCCGAAAAAGTGTTCTTACAGAGGGGTGCCAGCACGCTCCAAACGGCCCGAAACATGCTCCTAAACACCCGCTGGAGGAAGAGTTGAAAACTTTTGCCCATGACACTTAGTCAAATTTCACCTCTGATCCTTCCCATTCACTTTACTAGCCTGCCTCCAACACTGACCCCACGTCCGAAAAAGTGTTCTTACAGAGGGGTGCCAGCACGCTCCAAACGGCCCGAAACATGCTCCTAAACACCCGCTGGAGGAAGAGTTGAAAACTTTTGCCCATGACACTTAGTCAAATTTCACCTCTGATCCTTCCCATTCACTTTGCAAGCCTGCCTCCAACCCTGACCCCAGACCCGAAAAAGTGTCCGTACAATGGGGTGCCAGCACGCTCCAAACGGCCCGAAACATGCTCCTAAACACCCGCTGGAGGAAGAGTTGAAAACTTTTGCCCATGACACTTAGTCAAATTTCACCTCTGATCCTTCCCATTCACTTTACTAGCCTGCCTCCAACACTGACCCCACGTCCGAAAAAGTGTTCTTACAGAGCGGTGCCAGCACGCTCCAAACGGCCCGAAACATGCTCCTAAACACCCGCTGGAGGAAGAGTTGAAAACTTTTGCCCATGACACTTAGTCAAATTTCACCTCTGATCCTTCCCATTCACTTTACTAGCCTGCCTCCAACACTGACCCCACGTCCGAAAAAGTGTTCTTACAGAGGGGTGCCAGCACGCTCCAAACGGCCCGAAACATGCTCCTAAACACCCGCTGGAGGAAGAGTTGAAAACTTTTGCCCATGACACTTAGTCAAATTTCACCTCTGATCCTTCCCATTCACTTTACTAGCCTGCCTCCAACACTGACCCCACGTCCGAAAAAGTGTTCTTACAGAGCGGTGCCAGCACGCTCCAAACGGCCCGAAACATGCTCCTAAACACCCGCTGGAGGAAGAGTTGAAAACTTTTGCCCATGACACTTAGTCAAATTTCACCTCTGATCCTTCCCATTCACTTTACTAGCCTGCCTCCAACACTGACCCCACGTCCGAAAAAGTGTTCTTACAGAGGGGTGCCAGCACGCTCCAAACGGCCCGAAACATGCTCCTAAACACCCGCTGGAGGAAGAGTTGAAAACTTTTGCCCATGACACTTAGTCAAATTTCACCTCTGATCCTTCCCATTCACTTTGCAAGCCTGCCTCCAACCCTGACCCCAGACCCGAAAAAGTGTCCGTACAATGGGGTGCCAGCACGCTCCAAACGGCCCGAAACATGCTCCTAAACACCCGCTGGAGGAAGAGTTGAAAACTTTTACCCATGACACTTAGTCAAATTTCACCTCTGATCCTTCCCATTCACTTTGCAAGCCTGCCTCCAACCCTGACCCCAGACCCGAAAAAGTGTCCGTACAATGGGGTGCCAGCACGCTCCAAACGGCCCGAAACATGCTCCTAAACACCCGCTGGAGGAAGAGTTGAAAACTTTTGCCCATGACACTTAGTCAAATTTCACCTCTGATCCTTCCCATTCACTTTGCAAGCCTGCCTCCAACCCTGACCCCAGACCCGAAAAAGTGTTCTTACAGAGGGGTGCCAGCACGCTCCAAACGGCCCGAAACATGCTCCTAAACACCCGCTGGAGGAAGAGTTGAAAACTTTTGCCCATGACACTTAGTCAAATTTCACCTCTGATCCTTCCCATTCACTTTGCAAGCCTGCCTCCAACCCTGACCCCAGACCCGAAAAAGTGTTCTTACAGAGGGGTGCCAGCACGCTCCAAATGGCCCGAAACATGCTCCTAAACACCCGCTGGAGGAAGAGTTGAAAACTTTTGCCCATGACACTTAGTCAAATTTCACCTCTGATCCTTCCCATTCACTTTACTAGCCTGCCTCCAACACTGACCCCACGTCCGAAAAAGTGTTCTTACAGAGGGGTGCCAGCACGCTCCAAACGGCCCGAAACATGCTCCTAAACACCCGCTGGAGGAAGAGTTGAAAACTTTTGCCCATGACACTTAGTCAAATTTCACCTCTGATCCTTCCCATTCACTTTGCAAGCCTGCCTCCAACCCTGACCCCAGACCCGAAAAAGTGTCCGTACAATGGGGTGCCAGCACGCTCCAAACGGCCCGAAACATGCTCCTAAACACCCGCTGGAGGAAGAGTTGAAAACTTTTGCCCATGACACTTAGTCAAATTTCACCTCTGATCCTTCCCATTCACTTTACTAGCCTGCCTCCAACACTGACCCCACGTCCGAAAAAGTGTTCTTACAGAGGGGTGCCAGCACGCTCCAAACGGCCCGAAACATGCTCCTAAACACCCGCTGGAGGAAGAGTTGAAAACTTTTGCCCATGACACTTAGTCAAATTTCACCTCTGATCCTTCCCATTCACTTTACTAGCCTGCCTCCAACACTGACCCCACGTCCGAAAAAGTGTTCTTACAGAGGGGTGCCAGCACGCTCCAAACGGCCCGAAACATGCTCCTAAACACCCGCTGGAGGAAGAGTTGAAAACTTTTGCCCATGACACTTAGTCAAATTTCACCTCTGATCCTTCCCATTCACTTTGCAAGCCTGCCTCCAACCCTGACCCCAGACCCGAAAAAGTGTCCGTACAATGGGGTGCCAGCACGCTCCAAACGGCCCGAAACATGCTCCTAAACACCCGCTGGAGGAAGAGTTGAAAACTTTTGCCCATGACACTTAGTCAAATTTCACCTCTGATCCTTCCCATTCACTTTACTAGCCTGCCTCCAACACTGACCCCACGTCCGAAAAAGTGTTCTTACAGAGCGGTGCCAGCACGCTCCAAACGGCCCGAAACATGCTCCTAAACACCCGCTGGAGGAAGAGTTGAAAACTTTTGCCCATGACACTTAGTCAAATTTCACCTCTGATCCTTCCCATTCACTTTACTAGCCTGCCTCCAACACTGACCCCACGTCCGAAAAAGTGTTCTTACAGAGGGGTGCCAGCACGCTCCAAACGGCCCGAAACATGCTCCTAAACACCCGCTGGAGGAAGAGTTGAAAACTTTTGCCCATGACACTTCGTCAAATTTCACCTCTGATCCTTCCCATTCACTTTGCAAGCCTGCCTCCAACCCTGACCCCAGACCCGAAAAAGTGTCCGTACAATGGGGTGCCAGCACGCTCCAAACGGCCCGAAACATGCTCCTAAACACCCGCTGGAGGAAGAGTTGAAAACTTTTACCCATGACACTTAGTCAAATTTCACCTCTGATCCTTCCCATTCACTTTGCAAGCCTGCCTCCAACCCTGACCCCAGACCCGAAAAAGTGTTCTTACAGAGGGGTGCCAGCACGCTCCAAATGGCCCGAAACATGCTCCTAAACACCCGCTGGAGGAAGAGTTGAAAACTTTTGCCCATGACACTTAGTCAAATTTCACCTCTGATCCTTCCCATTCACTTTACTAGCCTGCCTCCAACACTGACCCCACGTCCGAAAAAGTGTTCTTACAGAGGGGTGCCAGCACGCTCCAAACGGCCCGAAACATGCTCCTAAACACCCGCTGGAGGAAGAGTTGAAAACTTTTGCCCATGACACTTAGTCAAATTTCACCTCTGATCCTTCCCATTCACTTTGCAAGCCTGCCTCCAACCCTGACCCCAGACCCGAAAAAGTGTCCGTACAATGGGGTGCCAGCACGCTCCAAACGGCCCGAAACATGCTCCTAAACACCCGCTGGAGGAAGAGTTGAAAACTTTTGCCCATGACACTTAGTCAAATTTCACCTCTGATCCTTCCCATTCACTTTACTAGCCTGCCTCCAACACTGACCCCACGTCCGAAAAAGTGTTCTTACAGAGGGGTGCCAGCACGCTCCAAACGGCCCGAAACATGCTCCTAAACACCCGCTGGAGGAAGAGTTGAAAACTTTTGCCCATGACACTTAGTCAAATTTCACCTCTGATCCTTCCCATTCACTTTACTAGCCTGCCTCCAACACTGACCCCACGTCCGAAAAAGTGTTCTTACAGAGGGGTGCCAGCACGCTCCAAACGGCCCGAAACATGCTCCTAAACACCCGCTGGAGGAAGAGTTGAAAACTTTTGCCCATGACACTTAGTCAAATTTCACCTCTGATCCTTCCCATTCACTTTGCAAGCCTGCCTCCAACCCTGACCCCAGACCCGAAAAAGTGTCCGTACAATGGGGTGCCAGCACGCTCCAAACGGCCCGAAACATGCTCCTAAACACCCGCTGGAGGAAGAGTTGAAAACTTTTGCCCATGACACTTAGTCAAATTTCACCTCTGATCCTTCCCATTCACTTTACTAGCCTGCCTCCAACACTGACCCCACGTCCGAAAAAGTGTTCTTACAGAGCGGTGCCAGCACGCTCCAAACGGCCCGAAACATGCTCCTAAACACCCGCTGGAGGAAGAGTTGAAAACTTTTGCCCATGACACTTAGTCAAATTTCACCTCTGATCCTTCCCATTCACTTTACTAGCCTGCCTCCAACCCTGACCCCAGACCCGAAAAAGTGTCCGTACAATGGGGTGCCAGCACGCTCCAAACGGCCCGAAACATGCTCCTAAACACCCGCTGGAGGAAGAGTTGAAAACTTTTACCCATGACACTTAGTCAAATTTCACCTCTGATCCTTCCCATTCACTTTGCAAGCCTGCCTCCAACCCTGACCCCAGACCCGAAAAAGTGTTCTTACAGAGGGGTGCCAGCACACTCCAAACGGCCCGAAACATGCTCCTAAACACCCGCTGGAGGAAGAGTTGAAAACTTTTGCCCATGACACTTAGTCAAATTTCACCTCTGATCCTTCCCATTCACTTTACTAGCCTGCCTCCAACACTGACCCCACGTCCGAAAAAGTGTTCTTACAGAGGGGTGCCAGCACGCTCCAAACGGCCCGAAACATGCTCCTAAACACCCGCTGGAGGAAGAGTTGAAAACTTTTGCCCATGACACTTAGTCAAATTTCACCTCTGATCCTTCCCATTCACTTTGCAAGCCTGCCTCCAACCCTGACCCCAGACCCGAAAAAGTGTTCTTACAGAGGGGTGCCAGCACGCTCCAAATGGCCCGAAACATGCTCCTAAACACCCGCTGGAGGAAGAGTTGAAAACTTTTGCCCATGACACTTAGTCAAATTTCACCTCTGATCCTTCCCATTCACTTTACTAGCCTGCCTCCAACACTGACCCCACGTCCGAAAAAGTGTTCTTACAGAGGGGTGCCAGCACGCTCCAAACGGCCCGAAACATGCTCCTAAACACCCGCTGGAGGAAGAGTTGAAAACTTTTGCCCATGACACTTAGTCAAATTTCACCTCTGATCCTTCCCATTCACTTTGCAAGCCTGCCTCCAACCCTGACCCCAGACCCGAAAAAGTGTCCGTACAATGGGGTGCCAGCACGCTCCAAACGGCCCGAAACATGCTCCTAAACACCCGCTGGAGGAAGAGTTGAAAACTTTTGCCCATGACACTTAGTCAAATTTCACCTCTGATCCTTCCCATTCACTTTACTAGCCTGCCTCCAACACTGACCCCACGTCCGAAAAAGTGTTCTTACAGAGGGGTGCCAGCACGCTCCAAACGGCCCGAAACATGCTCCTAAACACCCGCTGGAGGAAGAGTTGAAAACTTTTGCCCATGACACTTAGTCAAATTTCACCTCTGATCCTTCCCATTCACTTTACTAGCCTGCCTCCAACACTGACCCCACGTCCGAAAAAGTGTTCTTACAGAGGGGTGCCAGCACGCTCCAAACGGCCCGAAACATGCTCCTAAACACCCGCTGGAGGAAGAGTTGAAAACTTTTGCCCATGACACTTAGTCAAATTTCACCTCTGATCCTTCCCATTCACTTTGCAAGCCTGCCTCCAACCCTGACCCCAGACCCGAAAAAGTGTCCGTACAATGGGGTGCCAGCACGCTCCAAACGGCCCGAAACATGCTCCTAAACACCCGCTGGAGGAAGAGTTGAAAACTTTTGCCCATGACACTTAGTCAAATTTCACCTCTGATCCTTCCCATTCACTTTACTAGCCTGCCTCCAACACTGACCCCACGTCCGAAAAAGTGTTCTTACAGAGCGGTGCCAGCACGCTCCAAACGGCCCGAAACATGCTCCTAAACACCCGCTGGAGGAAGAGTTGAAAACTTTTGCCCATGACACTTAGTCAAATTTCACCTCTGATCCTTCCCATTCACTTTACTAGCCTGCCTCCAACACTGACCCCACGTCCGAAAAAGTGTTCTTACAGAGGGGTGCCAGCACGCTCCAAACGGCCCGAAACATGCTCCTAAACACCCGCTGGAGGAAGAGTTGAAAACTTTTGCCCATGACACTTAGTCAAATTTCACCTCTGATCCTTCCCATTCACTTTGCAAGCCTGCCTCCAACCCTGACCCCAGACCCGAAAAAGTGTCCGTACAATGGGGTGCCAGCACGCTCCAAACGGCCCGAAACATGCTCCTAAACACCCGCTGGAGGAAGAGTTGAAAACTTTTGCCCATGACACTTAGTCAAATTTCACCTCTGATCCTTCCCATTCACTTTACTAGCCTGCCTCCAACACTGACCCCACGTCCGAAAAAGTGTTCTTACAGAGGGGTGCCAGCACGCTCCAAACGGCCCGAAACATGCTCCTAAACACCCGCTGGAGGAAGAGTTGAAAACTTTTGCCCATGACACTTAGTCAAATTTCACCTCTGATCCTTCCCATTCACTTTGCAAGCCTGCCTCCAACCCTGACCCCAGACCCGAAAAAGTGTCCGTACAATGGGGTGCCAGCACGCTCCAAACGGCCCGAAACATGCTCCTAAACACCCGCTGGAGGAAGAGTTGAAAACTTTTGCCCATGACACTTAGTCAAATTTCACCTCTGATCCTTCCCATTCACTTTACTAGCCTGCCTCCAACACTGACCCCACGTCCGAAAAAGTGTTCTTACAGAGGGGTGCCAGCACGCTCCAAACGGCCCGAAACATGCTCCTAAACACCCGCTGGAGGAAGAGTTGAAAACTTTTGCCCATGACACTTAGTCAAATTTCACCTCTGATCCTTCCCATTCACTTTACTAGCCTGCCTCCAACACTGACCCCACGTCCGAAAAAGTGTTCTTACAGAGGGGTGCCAGCACGCTCCAAACGGCCCGAAACATGCTCCTAAACACCCGCTGGAGGAAGAGTTGAAAACTTTTGCCCATGACACTTAGTCAAATTTCACCTCTGATCCTTCCCATTCACTTTACTAGCCTGCCTCCAACACTGACCCCACGTCCGAAAAAGTGTTCTTACAGAGGGGTGCCAGCACGCTCCAAACGGCCCGAAACATGCTCCTAAACACCCGCTGGAGGAAGAGTTGAAAACTTTTGCCCATGACACTTAGTCAAATTTCACCTCTGATCCTTCCCATTCACTTTACTAGCCTGCCTCCAACACTGACCCCACGTCCGAAAAAGTGTTCTTACAGAGGGGTGCCAGCACGCTCCAAACGGCCCGAAACATGCTCCTAAACACCCGCTGGAGGAAGAGTTGAAAACTTTTGCCCATGACACTTAGTCAAATTTCACCTCTGATCCTTCCCATTCACTTTACTAGCCTGCCTCCAACACTGACCCCACGTCCGAAAAAGTGTTCTTACAGAGGGGTGCCAGCACGCTCCAAACGGCCCGAAACATGCTCCTAAACACCCGCTGGAGGAAGAGTTGAAAACTTTTGCCCATGACACTTAGTCAAATTTCACCTCTGATCCTTCCCATTCACTTTACTAGCCTGCCTCCAACACTGACCCCACGTCCGAAAAAGTGTTCTTACAGAGGGGTGCCAGCACGCTCCAAACGGCCCGAAACATGCTCCTAAACACCCGCTGGAGGAAGAGTTGAAAACTTTTGCCCATGACACTTAGTCAAATTTCACCTCTGATCCTTCCCATTCACTTTACTAGCCTGCCTCCAACACTGACCCCACGTCCGAAAAAGTGTTCTTACAGAGGGGTGCCAGCACGCTCCAAACGGCCCGAAACATGCTCCTAAACACCCGCTGGAGGAAGAATTGAAAACTTTTGCCCATGACACTTAGTCAAATTTCACCTCTGATCCTTCCCATTCACTTTGCAAGCCTGCCTCCAACCCTGACCCCAGACCCGAAAAAGTGTCCGTACAATGGGGTGCCAGCACGCTCCAAACGGCCCGAAACATGCTCCTAAACACCCGCTGGAGGAAGAGTTGAAAACTTTTACCCATGACACTTAGTCAAATTTCACCTCTGATCCTTCCCATTCACTTTGCAAGCCTGCCTCCAACCCTGACCCCAGACCCGAAAAAGTGTTCTTACAGAGGGGTGCCAGCACACTCCAAACGGCCCGAAACATGCTCCTAAACACCCGCTGGAGGAAGAGTTGAAAACTTTTGCCCATGACACTTAGTCAAATTTCACCTCTGATCCTTCCCATTCACTTTACTAGCCTGCCTCCAACACTGACCCCACGTCCGAAAAAGTGTTCTTACAGAGGGGTGCCAGCACGCTCCAAACGGCCCGAAACATGCTCCTAAACACCCGCTGGAGGAAGAGTTGAAAACTTTTGCCCATGACACTTAGTCAAATTTCACCTCTGATCCTTCCCATTCACTTTACTAGCCTGCCTCCAACACTGACCCCACGTCCGAAAAAGTGTTCTTACAGAGGGGTGCCAGCACGCTCCAAACGGCCCGAAACATGCTCCTAAACACCCGCTGGAGGAAGAGTTGAAAACTTTTGCCCATGACACTTAGTCAAATTTCACCTCTGATCCTTCCCATTCACTTTACTAGCCTGCCTCCAACACTGACCCCACGTCCGAAAAAGTGTTCTTACAGAGGGGTGCCAGCACGCTCCAAACGGCCCGAAACATGCTCCTAAACACCCGCTGGAGGAAGAATTGAAAACTTTTGCCCATGACACTTAGTCAAATTTCACCTCTGATCCTTCCCATTCACTTTGCAAGCCTGCCTCCAACCCTGACCCCAGACCCGAAAAAGTGTCCGTACAATGGGGTGCCAGCACGCTCCAAACGGCCCGAAACATGCTCCTAAACACCCGCTGGAGGAAGAGTTGAAAACTTTTACCCATGACACTTAGTCAAATTTCACCTCTGATCCTTCCCATTCACTTTGCAAGCCTGCCTCCAACCCTGACCCCAGACCCGAAAAAGTGTTCTTACAGAGGGGTGCCAGCACACTCCAAACGGCCCGAAACATGCTCCTAAACACCCGCTGGAGGAAGAGTTGAAAACTTTTGCCCATGACACTTAGTCAAATTTCACCTCTGATCCTTCCCATTCACTTTACTAGCCTGCCTCCAACACTGACCCCACGTCCGAAAAAGTGTTCTTACAGAGGGGTGCCAGCACGCTCCAAACGGCCCGAAACATGCTCCTAAACACCCGCTGGAGGAAGAGTTGAAAACTTTTGCCCATGACACTTAGTCAAATTTCACCTCTGATCCTTCCCATTCACTTTACTAGCCTGCCTCCAACACTGACCCCACGTCCGAAAAAGTGTTCTTACAGAGGGGTGCCAGCACGCTCCAAACGGCCCGAAACATGCTCCTAAACACCCGCTGGAGGAAGAGTTGAAAACTTTTGCCCATGACACTTAGTCAAATTTCACCTCTGATCCTTCCCATTCACTTTACTAGCCTGCCTCCAACACTGACCCCACGTCCGAAAAAGTGTTCTTACAGAGCGGTGCCAGCACGCTCCAAACGGCCCGAAACATGCTCCTAAACACCCGCTGGAGGAAGAGTTGAAAACTTTTGCCCATGACACTTAGTCAAATTTCACCTCTGATCCTTCCCATTCACTTTGCAAGCCTGCCTCCAACCCTGACCCCAGACCCGAAAAAGTGTCCGTACAATGGGGTGCCAGCACGCTCCAAACGGCCCGAAACATGCTCCTAAACACCCGCTGGAGGAAGAGTTGAAAACTTTTGCCCATGACACTTAGTCAAATTTCACCTCTGATCCTTCCCATTCACTTTACTAGCCTGCCTCCAACACTGACCCCACGTCCGAAAAAGTGTTCTTACAGAGCGGTGCCAGCACGCTCCAAACGGCCCGAAACATGCTCCTAAACACCCGCTGGAGGAAGAGTTGAAAACTTTTGCCCATGACACTTAGTCAAATTTCACCTCTGATCCTTCCCATTCACTTTACTAGCCTGCCTCCAACACTGACCCCACGTCCGAAAAAGTGTTCTTACAGAGCGGTGCCAGCACGCTCCAAACGGCCCGAAACATGCTCCTAAACACCCGCTGGAGGAAGAGTTGAAAACTTTTGCCCATGACACTTAGTCAAATTTCACCTCTGATCCTTCCCATTCACTTTACTAGCCTGCCTCCAACACTGACCCCACGTCCGAAAAAGTGTTCTTACAGAGGGGTGCCAGCACGCTCCAAACGGCCCGAAACATGCTCCTAAACACCCGCTGGAGGAAGAGTTGAAAACTTTTGCCCATGACAGTCAAATTTCACCTCTGATCCTTCCCATTCACTTTGCAAGCCTGCCTCCAACCCTGACCCCAGACACGAAAAAGTGTTCTTACAGAGGGGTGCCAGCACGCTCCAAATGGCCCGAAACATGCTCCTAAACACCCGCTGGAGGAAGAGTTGAAAACTTTTGCCCATGACACTTAGTCAAATTTCACCTCTGATCCTTCCCATTCACTTTACTAGCCTGCCTCCAACACTGACCCCACGTCCGAAAAAGTGTTCTTACAGAGGGGTGCCAGCACGCTCCAAACGGCCCGAAACATGCTCCTAAACACCCGCTGGAGGAAGAGTTGAAAACTTTTGCCCATGACACTTAGTCAAATTTCACCTCTGATCCTTCCCATTCACTTTACTAGCCTGCCTCCAACACTGACCCCACGTCCGAAAAAGTGTTCTTACAGAGGGGTGCCAGCACGCTCCAAACGGCCCGAAACATGCTCCTAAACACCCGCTGGAGGAAGAGTTGAAAACTTTTGCCCATGACACTTAGTCAAATTTCACCTCTGATCCTTCCCATTCACTTTGCAAGCCTGCCTCCAACCCTGACCCCAGACACGAAAAAGTGTTCTTACAGAGGGGTGCCAGCACGCTCCAAATGGCCCGAAACATGCTCCTAAACACCCGCTGGAGGAAGAGTTGAAAACTTTTGCCCATGACACTTAGTCAAATTTCACCTCTGATCCTTCCCATTCACTTTACTAGCCTGCCTCCAACACTGACCCCACGTCCGAAAAAGTGTTCTTACAGAGGGGTGCCAGCACGCTCCAAACGGCCCGAAACATGCTCCTAAACACCCGCTGGAGGAAGAGTTGAAAACTTTTGCCCATGACACTTAGTCAAATTTCACCTCTGATCCTTCCCATTCACTTTACTAGCCTGCCTCCAACACTGACCCCACGTCCGAAAAAGTGTTCTTACAGAGGGGTGCCAGCACGCTCCAAACGGCCCGAAACATGCTCCTAAACACCCGCTGGAGGAAGAGTTGAAAACTTTTGCCCATGACACTTAGTCAAATTTCACCTCTGATCCTTCCCATTCACTTTACTAGCCTGCCTCCAACACTGACCCCACGTCCGAAAAAGTGTTCTTACAGAGGGGTGCCAGCACGCTCCAAACGGCCCGAAACATGCTCCTAAACACCCGCTGGAGGAAGAGTTGAAAACTTTTGCCCATGACACTTAGTCAAATTTCACCTCTGATCCTTCCCATTCACTTTGCAAGCCTGCCTCCAACCCTGACCCCAGACCCGAAAAAGTGTCCGTACAATGGGGTGCCAGCACGCTCCAAACGGCCCGAAACATGCTCCTAAACACCCGCTGGAGGAAGAGTTGAAAACTTTTACCCATGACACTTAGTCAAATTTCACCTCTGATCCTTCCCATTCACTTTGCAAGCCTGCCTCCAACCCTGACCCCAGACCCGAAAAAGTGTTCTTACAGAGGGGTGCCAGCACACTCCAAACGGCCCGAAACATGCTCCTAAACACCCGCTGGAGGAAGAGTTGAAAACTTTTGCCCATGACACTTAGTCAAATTTCACCTCTGATCCTTCCCATTCACTTTACTAGCCTGCCTCCAACACTGACCCCACGTCCGAAAAAGTGTTCTTACAGAGGGGTGCCAGCACGCTCCAAACGGCCCGAAACATGCTCCTAAACACCCGCTGGAGGAAGAGTTGAAAACTTTTGCCCATGACACTTAGTCAAATTTCACCTCTGATCCTTCCCATTCACTTTGCAAGCCTGCCTCCAACCCTGACCCCAGACCCGAAAAAGTGTCCGTACAATGGGGTGCCAGCACGCTCCAAACGGCCCGAAACATGCTCCTAAACACCCGCTGGAGGAAGAGTTGAAAACTTTTGCCCATGACACTTAGTCAAATTTCACCTCTGATCCTTCCCATTCACTTTACTAGCCTGCCTCCAACACTGACCCCACGTCCGAAAAAGTGTTCTTACAGAGGGGTGCCAGCACGCTCCAAACGGCCCGAAACATGCTCCTAAACACCCGCTGGAGGAAGAGTTGAAAACTTTTGCCCATGACACTTAGTCAAATTTCACCTCTGATCCTTCCCATTCACTTTGCAAGCCTGCCTCCAACACTGACCCCACGTCCGAAAAAGTGTTCTTACAGAGGGGTGCCAGCACGCTCCAAACGGCCCGAAACATGCTCCTAAACACCCGCTGGAGGAAGAATTGAAAACTTTTGCCCATGACACTTAGTCAAATTTCACCTCTGATCCTTCCCATTCACTTTGCAAGCCTGCCTCCAACCCTGACCCCAGACCCGAAAAAGTGTCCGTACAATGGGGTGCCAGCACGCTCCAAACGGCCCGAAACATGCTCCTAAACACCCGCTGGAGGAAGAGTTGAAAACTTTTACCCATGACACTTAGTCAAATTTCACCTCTGATCCTTCCCATTCACTTTACTAGCCTGCCTCCAACACTGACCCCACGTCCGAAAAAGTGTTCTTACAGAGGGGTGCCAGCACGCTCCAAACGGCCCGAAACATGCTCCTAAACACCCGCTGGAGGAAGAGTTGAAAACTTTTGCCCATGACACTTAGTCAAATTTCACCTCTGATCCTTCCCATTCACTTTGCAAGCCTGCCTCCAACCCTGACCCCAGACCCGAAAAAGTGTCCGTACAATGGGGTGCCAGCACGCTCCAAACGGCCCGAAACATGCTCCTAAACACCCGCTGGAGGAAGAGTTGAAAACTTTTGCCCATGACACTTAGTCAAATTTCACCTCTGATCCTTCCCATTCACTTTACTAGCCTGCCTCCAACACTGACCCCACGTCCGAAAAAGTGTTCTTACAGAGCGGTGCCAGCACGCTCCAAACGGCCCGAAACATGCTCCTAAACACCCGCTGGAGGAAGAGTTGAAAACTTTTGCCCATGACACTTAGTCAAATTTCACCTCTGATCCTTCCCATTCACTTTACTAGCCTGCCTCCAACACTGACCCCACGTCCGAAAAAGTGTTCTTACAGAGCGGTGCCAGCACGCTCCAAACGGCCCGAAACATGCTCCTAAACACCCGCTGGAGGAAGAGTTGAAAACTTTTGCCCATGACACTTAGTCAAATTTCACCTCTGATCCTTCCCATTCACTTTACTAGCCTGCCTCCAACACTGACCCCACGTCCGAAAAAGTGTTCTTACAGAGGGGTGCCAGCACGCTCCAAACGGCCCGAAACATGCTCCTAAACACCCGCTGGAGGAAGAGTTGAAAACTTTTGCCCATGACAGTCAAATTTCACCTCTGATCCTTCCCATTCACTTTGCAAGCCTGCCTCCAACCCTGACCCCAGACACGAAAAAGTGTTCTTACAGAGGGGTGCCAGCACGCTCCAAATGGCCCGAAACATGCTCCTAAACACCCGCTGGAGGAAGAGTTGAAAACTTTTGCCCATGACACTTAGTCAAATTTCACCTCTGATCCTTCCCATTCACTTTACTAGCCTGCCTCCAACACTGACCCCACGTCCGAAAAAGTGTTCTTACAGAGGGGTGCCAGCACGCTCCAAACGGCCCGAAACATGCTCCTAAACACCCGCTGGAGGAAGAGTTGAAAACTTTTGCCCATGACACTTAGTCAAATTTCACCTCTGATCCTTCCCATTCACTTTACTAGCCTGCCTCCAACACTGACCCCACGTCCGAAAAAGTGTTCTTACAGAGGGGTGCCAGCACGCTCCAAACGGCCCGAAACATGCTCCTAAACACCCGCT
This sequence comes from Pagrus major, assembly GCF_040436345.1. Classification (NCBI taxonomy): domain Eukaryota; kingdom Metazoa; phylum Chordata; class Actinopteri; order Spariformes; family Sparidae; genus Pagrus; species Pagrus major. The sequence continues at coordinate 15,163,658 of NC_133228.1, forward strand.
GGAGGAAGAGTTGAAAACTTTTGCCCATGACACTTAGTCAAATTTCACCTCTGATCCTTCCCATTCACTTTGCAAGCCTGCCTCCAACCCTGACCCCAGACACGAAAAAGTGTTCTTACAGAGGGGTGCCAGCACGCTCCAAATGGCCCGAAACATGCTCCTAAACACCCGCTGGAGGAAGAGTTGAAAACTTTTGCCCATGACACTTAGTCAAATTTCACCTCTGATCCTTCCCATTCACTTTACTAGCCTGCCTCCAACACTGACCCCACGTCCGAAAAAGTGTTCTTACAGAGGGGTGCCAGCACGCTCCAAACGGCCCGAAACATGCTCCTAAACACCCGCTGGAGGAAGAGTTGAAAACTTTTGCCCATGACACTTAGTCAAATTTCACCTCTGATCCTTCCCATTCACTTTACTAGCCTGCCTCCAACACTGACCCCACGTCCGAAAAAGTGTTCTTACAGAGGGGTGCCAGCACGCTCCAAACGGCCCGAAACATGCTCCTAAACACCCGCTGGAGGAAGAGTTGAAAACTTTTGCCCATGACAGTCAAATTTCACCTCTGATCCTTCCCATTCACTTTGCAAGCCTGCCTCCAACACTGACCCCACGTCCGAAAAAGTGTTCTTACAGAGGGGTGCCAGCACGCTCCAAACGGCCCGAAACATGCTCCTAAACACCCGCTGGAGGAAGAGTTGAAAACTTTTGCCCATGACACTTAGTCAAATTTCACCTCTGATCCTTCCCATTCACTTTACTAGCCTGCCTCCAACACTGACCCCACGTCCGAAAAAGTGTTCTTACAGAGGGGTGCCAGCACGCTCCAAACGGCCCGAAACATGCTCCTAAACACCCGCTGGAGGAAGAGTTGAAAACTTTTGCCCATGACACTTAGTCAAATTTCACCTCTGATCCTTCCCATTCACTTTGCAAGCCTGCCTCCAACCCTGACCCCAGACACGAAAAAGTGTTCTTACAGAGGGGTGCCAGCACGCTCCAAATGGCCCGAAACATGCTCCTAAACACCCGCTGGAGGAAGAGTTGAAAACTTTTGCCCATGACACTTAGTCAAATTTCACCTCTGATCCTTCCCATTCACTTTACTAGCCTGCCTCCAACACTGACCCCACGTCCGAAAAAGTGTTCTTACAGAGGGGTGCCAGCACGCTCCAAACGGCCCGAAACATGCTCCTAAACACCCGCTGGAGGAAGAGTTGAAAACTTTTGCCCATGACACTTAGTCAAATTTCACCTCTGATCCTTCCCATTCACTTTACTAGCCTGCCTCCAACACTGACCCCACGTCCGAAAAAGTGTTCTTACAGAGGGGTGCCAGCACGCTCCAAACGGCCCGAAACATGCTCCTAAACACCCGCTGGAGGAAGAGTTGAAAACTTTTGCCCATGACAGTCAAATTTCACCTCTGATCCTTCCCATTCACTTTGCAAGCCTGCCTCCAACCCTGACCCCAGACACGAAAAAGTGTTCTTACAGAGGGGTGCCAGCACGCTCCAAATGGCCCGAAACATGCTCCTAAACACCCGCTGGAGGAAGAGTTGAAAACTTTTGCCCATGACACTTAGTCAAATTTCACCTCTGATCCTTCCCATTCACTTTACTAGCCTGCCTCCAACACTGACCCCACGTCCGAAAAAGTGTTCTTACAGAGGGGTGCCAGCACGCTCCAAACGGCCCGAAACATGCTCCTAAACACCCGCTGGAGGAAGAGTTGAAAACTTTTGCCCATGACACTTAGTCAAATTTCACCTCTGATCCTTCCCATTCACTTTACTAGCCTGCCTCCAACACTGACCCCACGTCCGAAAAAGTGTTCTTACAGAGGGGTGCCAGCACGCTCCAAACGGCCCGAAACATGCTCCTAAACACCCGCTGGAGGAAGAGTTGAAAACTTTTGCCCATGACACTTAGTCAAATTTCACCTCTGATCCTTCCCATTCACTTTGCAAGCCTGCCTCCAACCCTGACCCCAGACACGAAAAAGTGTTCTTACAGAGGGGTGCCAGCACGCTCCAAATGGCCCGAAACATGCTCCTAAACACCCGCTGGAGGAAGAGTTGAAAACTTTTGCCCATGACACTTAGTCAAATTTCACCTCTGATCCTTCCCATTCACTTTACTAGCCTGCCTCCAACACTGACCCCACGTCCGAAAAAGTGTTCTTACAGAGGGGTGCCAGCACGCTCCAAACGGCCCGAAACATGCTCCTAAACACCCGCTGGAGGAAGAGTTGAAAACTTTTGCCCATGACACTTAGTCAAATTTCACCTCTGATCCTTCCCATTCACTTTACTAGCCTGCCTCCAACACTGACCCCACGTCCGAAAAAGTGTTCTTACAGAGGGGTGCCAGCACGCTCCAAACGGCCCGAAACATGCTCCTAAACACCCGCTGGAGGAAGAGTTGAAAACTTTTGCCCATGACACTTAGTCAAATTTCACCTCTGATCCTTCCCATTCACTTTACTAGCCTGCCTCCAACACTGACCCCACGTCCGAAAAAGTGTTCTTACAGAGGGGTGCCAGCACGCTCCAAACGGCCCGAAACATGCTCCTAAACACCCGCTGGAGGAAGAATTGAAAACTTTTGCCCATGACACTTAGTCAAATTTCACCTCTGATCCTTCCCATTCACTTTGCAAGCCTGCCTCCAACCCTGACCCCAGACCCGAAAAAGTGTCCGTACAATGGGGTGCCAGCACGCTCCAAACGGCCCGAAACATGCTCCTAAACACCCGCTGGAGGAAGAGTTGAAAACTTTTACCCATGACACTTAGTCAAATTTCACCTCTGATCCTTCCCATTCACTTTGCAAGCCTGCCTCCAACCCTGACCCCAGACCCGAAAAAGTGTTCTTACAGAGGGGTGCCAGCACACTCCAAACGGCCCGAAACATGCTCCTAAACACCCGCTGGAGGAAGAGTTGAAAACTTTTGCCCATGACACTTAGTCAAATTTCACCTCTGATCCTTCCCATTCACTTTACTAGCCTGCCTCCAACACTGACCCCACGTCCGAAAAAGTGTTCTTACAGAGGGGTGCCAGCACGCTCCAAACGGCCCGAAACATGCTCCTAAACACCCGCTGGAGGAAGAGTTGAAAACTTTTGCCCATGACACTTAGTCAAATTTCACCTCTGATCCTTCCCATTCACTTTGCAAGCCTGCCTCCAACCCTGACCCCAGACCCGAAAAAGTGTCCGTACAATGGGGTGCCAGCACGCTCCAAACGGCCCGAAACATGCTCCTAAACACCCGCTGGAGGAAGAGTTGAAAACTTTTGCCCATGACACTTAGTCAAATTTCACCTCTGATCCTTCCCATTCACTTTACTAGCCTGCCTCCAACACTGACCCCACGTCCGAAAAAGTGTTCTTACAGAGGGGTGCCAGCACGCTCCAAACGGCCCGAAACATGCTCCTAAACACCCGCTGGAGGAAGAGTTGAAAACTTTTGCCCATGACACTTAGTCAAATTTCACCTCTGATCCTTCCCATTCACTTTGCAAGCCTGCCTCCAACACTGACCCCACGTCCGAAAAAGTGTTCTTACAGAGGGGTGCCAGCACGCTCCAAACGGCCCGAAACATGCTCCTAAACACCCGCTGGAGGAAGAATTGAAAACTTTTGCCCATGACACTTAGTCAAATTTCACCTCTGATCCTTCCCATTCACTTTGCAAGCCTGCCTCCAACCCTGACCCCAGACCCGAAAAAGTGTCCGTACAATGGGGTGCCAGCACGCTCCAAACGGCCCGAAACATGCTCCTAAACACCCGCTGGAGGAAGAGTTGAAAACTTTTACCCATGACACTTAGTCAAATTTCACCTCTGATCCTTCCCATTCACTTTGCAAGCCTGCCTCCAACCCTGACCCCAGACCCGAAAAAGTGTTCTTACAGAGGGGTGCCAGCACACTCCAAACGGCCCGAAACATGCTCCTAAACACCCGCTGGAGGAAGAGTTGAAAACTTTTGCCCATGACACTTAGTCAAATTTCACCTCTGATCCTTCCCATTCACTTTACTAGCCTGCCTCCAACACTGACCCCACGTCCGAAAAAGTGTTCTTACAGAGGGGTGCCAGCACGCTCCAAACGGCCCGAAACATGCTCCTAAACACCCGCTGGAGGAAGAGTTGAAAACTTTTGCCCATGACACTTAGTCAAATTTCACCTCTGATCCTTCCCATTCACTTTGCAAGCCTGCCTCCAACCCTGACCCCAGACCCGAAAAAGTGTCCGTACAATGGGGTGCCAGCACGCTCCAAACGGCCCGAAACATGCTCCTAAACACCCGCTGGAGGAAGAGTTGAAAACTTTTGCCCATGACACTTAGTCAAATTTCACCTCTGATCCTTCCCATTCACTTTACTAGCCTGCCTCCAACACTGACCCCACGTCCGAAAAAGTGTTCTTACAGAGCGGTGCCAGCACGCTCCAAACGGCCCGAAACATGCTCCTAAACACCCGCTGGAGGAAGAGTTGAAAACTTTTGCCCATGACACTTAGTCAAATTTCACCTCTGATCCTTCCCATTCACTTTACTAGCCTGCCTCCAACACTGACCCCACGTCCGAAAAAGTGTTCTTACAGAGCGGTGCCAGCACGCTCCAAACGGCCCGAAACATGCTCCTAAACACCCGCTGGAGGAAGAGTTGAAAACTTTTGCCCATGACACTTAGTCAAATTTCACCTCTGATCCTTCCCATTCACTTTACTAGCCTGCCTCCAACACTGACCCCACGTCCGAAAAAGTGTTCTTACAGAGGGGTGCCAGCACGCTCCAAACGGCCCGAAACATGCTCCTAAACACCCGCTGGAGGAAGAGTTGAAAACTTTTGCCCATGACAGTCAAATTTCACCTCTGATCCTTCCCATTCACTTTGCAAGCCTGCCTCCAACCCTGACCCCAGACACGAAAAAGTGTTCTTACAGAGGGGTGCCAGCACGCTCCAAATGGCCCGAAACATGCTCCTAAACACCCGCTGGAGGAAGAGTTGAAAACTTTTGCCCATGACACTTAGTCAAATTTCACCTCTGATCCTTCCCATTCACTTTACTAGCCTGCCTCCAACACTGACCCCACGTCCGAAAAAGTGTTCTTACAGAGGGGTGCCAGCACGCTCCAAACGGCCCGAAACATGCTCCTAAACACCCGCTGGAGGAAGAGTTGAAAACTTTTGCCCATGACACTTAGTCAAATTTCACCTCTGATCCTTCCCATTCACTTTACTAGCCTGCCTCCAACACTGACCCCACGTCCGAAAAAGTGTTCTTACAGAGGGGTGCCAGCACGCTCCAAACGGCCCGAAACATGCTCCTAAACACCCGCTGGAGGAAGAGTTGAAAACTTTTGCCCATGACACTTAGTCAAATTTCACCTCTGATCCTTCCCATTCACTTTGCAAGCCTGCCTCCAACCCTGACCCCAGACACGAAAAAGTGTTCTTACAGAGGGGTGCCAGCACGCTCCAAACGGCCCGAAACATGCTCCTAAACACCCGCTGGAGGAAGAGTTGAAAACTTTTGCCCATGACACTTAGTCAAATTTCACCTCTGATCCTTCCCATTCACTTTACTAGCCTGCCTCCAACACTGACCCCACGTCCGAAAAAGTGTTCTTACAGAGGGGTGCCAGCACGCTCCAAACGGCCCGAAACATGCTCCTAAACACCCGCTGGAGGAAGAGTTGAAAACTTTTGCCCATGACACTTAGTCAAATTTCACCTCTGATCCTTCCCATTCACTTTGCAAGCCTGCCTCCAACCCTGACCCCAGACCCGAAAAAGTGTCCGTACAATGGGGTGCCAGCACGCTCCAAACGGCCCGAAACATGCTCCTAAACACCCGCTGGAGGAAGAGTTGAAAACTTTTGCCCATGACACTTAGTCAAATTTCACCTCTGATCCTTCCCATTCACTTTACTAGCCTGCCTCCAACACTGACCCCACGTCCGAAAAAGTGTTCTTACAGAGCGGTGCCAGCACGCTCCAAACGGCCCGAAACATGCTCCTAAACACCCGCTGGAGGAAGAGTTGAAAACTTTTGCCCATGACACTTAGTCAAATTTCACCTCTGATCCTTCCCATTCACTTTACTAGCCTGCCTCCAACACTGACCCCACGTCCGAAAAAGTGTTCTTACAGAGGGGTGCCAGCACGCTCCAAACGGCCCGAAACATGCTCCTAAACACCCGCTGGAGGAAGAATTGAAAACTTTTGCCCATGACACTTAGTCAAATTTCACCTCTGATCCTTCCCATTCACTTTACTAGCCTGCCTCCAACACTGACCCCACGTCCGAAAAAGTGTTCTTACAGAGGGGTGCCAGCACGCTCCAAACGGCCCGAAACATGCTCCTAAACACCCGCTGGAGGAAGAGTTGAAAACTTTTGCCCATGACACTTAGTCAAATTTCACCTCTGATCCTTCCCATTCACTTTACTAGCCTGCCTCCAACACTGACCCCACGTCCGAAAAAGTGTTCTTACAGAGGGGTGCCAGCACGCTCCAAACGGCCCGAAACATGCTCCTAAACACCCGCTGGAGGAAGAGTTGAAAACTTTTGCCCATGACACTTAGTCAAATTTCACCTCTGATCCTTCCCATTCACTTTGCAAGCCTGCCTCCAACCCTGACCCCAGACCCGAAAAAGTGTTCTTACAGAGGGGTGCCAGCACGCTCCAAACGGCCCGAAACATGCTCCTAAACACCCGCTGGAGGAAGAGTTGAAAACTTTTGCCCATGACACTTAGTCAAATTTCACCTCTGATCCTTCCCATTCACTTTACTAGCCTGCCTCCAACACTGACCACACGTCCGAAAAAGTGTTCTTACAGAGGGGTGCCAGCACGCTCCAAACGGCCCGAAACATGCTCCTAAACACCCGCTGGAGGAAGAGTTGAAAACTTTTGCCCATGACACTTAGTCAAATTTCACCTCTGATCCTTCCCATTCACTTTGCAAGCCTGCCTCCAACCCTGACCCCACGTCCGAAAAAGTGTTCTTACAGAGGGGTGCCAGTACGCTCCAAACGGCCCGAAACATGCTCCTAAACACCCGCTGGAGGAAGAATTGAAAACTTTTGCCCATGACACTTAGTCAAATTTCACCTCTGATCCTTCCCATTCACTTTTCAAGCCTGCCTCCAACCCTGACCCCAGACCCGAAAAAGTGTCCGTACAATGGGGTGCCAGCACGCTCCAAACGGCCCGAAACATGCTCCTAAACACCCGCTGGAGGAAGAGTTGAAAACTTTTGCCCATGACACTTAGTCAAATTTCACCTCTGATCCTTCCCATTCACTTTACTAGCCTGCCTCCAACACTGACCCCACGTCCGAAAAAGTGTTCTTACAGAGGGGTGCCAGCACGCTCCAAACGGCCCGAAACATGCTCCTAAACACCCGCTGGAGGAAGAGTTGAAAACTTTTGCCCATGACACTTAGTCAAATTTCACCTCTGATCCTTCCCATTCACTTTGCAAGCCTGCCTCCAACCCTGACCCCAGACCCGAAAAAGTGTCCGTACAATGGGGTGCCAGCACGCTCCAAACGGCCCGAAACATGCTCCTAAACACCCGCTGGAGGAAGAGTTGAAAACTTTTGCCCATGACACTTAGTCAAATTTCACCTCTGATCCTTCCCATTCACTTTACTAGCCTGCCTCCAACACTGACCCCACGTCCGAAAAAGTGTTCTTACAGAGCGGTGCCAGCACGCTCCAAACGGCCCGATACATGCTCCTAAACACCCGCTGGAGGAAGAGTTGAAAACTTTTGCCCATGACACTTAGTCAAATTTCACCTCTGATCCTTCCCATTCACTTTACTAGCCTGCCTCCAACACTGACCCCACGTCCGAAAAAGTGTTCTTACAGAGGGGTGCCAGCACGCTCCAAACGGCCCGAAACATGCTCCTAAACACCCGCTGGAGGAAGAGTTGAAAACTTTTGCCCATGACACTTAGTCAAATTTCACCTCTGATCCTTCCCATTCACTTTGCAAGCCTGCCTCCAACCCTGACCCCACGTCCGAAAAAGTGTTCTTACAGAGGGGTGCCAGCACGCTCCAAACGGCCCGAAACATGCTCCTAAACACCCGCTGGAGGAAGAATTGAAAACTTTTGCCCATGACACTTAGTCAAATTTCACCTCTGATCCTTCCCATTCACTTTACTAGCCTGCCTCCAACACTGACCCCACGTCCGAAAAAGTGTTCTTACAGAGGGGTGCCAGCACGCTCCAAACGGCCCGAAACATGCTCCTAAACACCCGCTGGAGGAAGAGTTGAAAACTTTTGCCCATGACACTTAGTCAAATTTCACCTCTGATCCTTCCCATTCACTTTACTAGCCTGCCTCCAACACTGACCCCACGTCCGAAAAAGTGTTCTTACAGAGGGGTGCCAGCACGCTCCAAACGGCCCGAAACATGCTCCTAAACACCCGCTGGAGGAAGAGTTGAAAACTTTTGCCCATGACACTTAGTCAAATTTCACCTCTGATCCTTCCCATTCACTTTGCAAGCCTGCCTCCAACCCTGACCCCACGTCCGAAAAAGTGTTCTTACAGAGGGGTGCCAGCACGCTCCAAACGGCCCGAAACATGCTCCTAAACACCCGCTGGAGGAAGAATTGAAAACTTTTGCCCATGACACTTAGTCAAATTTCACCTCTGATCCTTCCCATTCACTTTTCAAGCCTGCCTCCAACCCTGACCCCAGACCCGAAAAAGTGTCCGTACAATGGGGTGCCAGCACGCTCCAAACGGCCCGAAACATGCTCCTAAACACCCGCTGGAGGAAGAGTTGAAAACTTTTGCCCATGACAGTCAAATTTCACCTCTGATCCTTCCCATTCACTTTGCAAGCCTGCCTCCAACCCTGACCCCAGACACGAAAAAGTGTTCTTACAGAGGGGTGCCAGCACGCTCCAAATGGCCCGAAACATGCTCCTAAACACCCGCTGGAGGAAGAGTTGAAAACTTTTGCCCATGACACTTAGTCAAATTTCACCTCTGATCCTTCCCATTCACTTTACTAGCCTGCCTCCAACACTGACCCCACGTCCGAAAAAGTGTTCTTACAGAGGGGTGCCAGCACGCTCCAAACGGCCCGAAACATGCTCCTAAACACCCGCTGGAGGAAGAGTTGAAAACTTTTGCCCATGACACTTAGTCAAATTTCACCTCTGATCCTTCCCATTCACTTTACTAGCCTGCCTCCAACACTGACCCCACGTCCGAAAAAGTGTTCTTACAGAGGGGTGCCAGCACGCTCCAAACGGCCCGAAACATGCTCCTAAACACCCGCTGGAGGAAGAGTTGAAAACTTTTGCCCATGACACTTAGTCAAATTTCACCTCTGATCCTTCCCATTCACTTTGCAAGCCTGCCTCCAACCCTGACCCCAGACACGAAAAAGTGTTCTTACAGAGGGGTGCCAGCACGCTCCAAACGGCCCGAAACATGCTCCTAAACACCCGCTGGAGGAAGAGTTGAAAACTTTTGCCCATGACACTTAGTCAAATTTCACCTCTGATCCTTCCCATTCACTTTACTAGCCTGCCTCCAACACTGACCCCACGTCCGAAAAAGTGTTCTTACAGAGGGGTGCCAGCACGCTCCAAACGGCCCGAAACATGCTCCTAAACACCCGCTGGAGGAAGAGTTGAAAACTTTTGCCCATGACACTTAGTCAAATTTCACCTCTGATCCTTCCCATTCACTTTGCAAGCCTGCCTCCAACCCTGACCCCAGACCCGAAAAAGTGTCCGTACAATGGGGTGCCAGCACGCTCCAAACGGCCCGAAACATGCTCCTAAACACCCGCTGGAGGAAGAGTTGAAAACTTTTGCCCATGACACTTAGTCAAATTTCACCTCTGATCCTTCCCATTCACTTTACTAGCCTGCCTCCAACACTGACCCCACGTCCGAAAAAGTGTTCTTACAGAGCGGTGCCAGCACGCTCCAAACGGCCCGAAACATGCTCCTAAACACCCGCTGGAGGAAGAGTTGAAAACTTTTGCCCATGACACTTAGTCAAATTTCACCTCTGATCCTTCCCATTCACTTTACTAGCCTGCCTCCAACACTGACCCCACGTCCGAAAAAGTGTTCTTACAGAGGGGTGCCAGCACGCTCCAAACGGCCCGAAACATGCTCCTAAACACCCGCTGGAGGAAGAATTGAAAACTTTTGCCCATGACACTTAGTCAAATTTCACCTCTGATCCTTCCCATTCACTTTACTAGCCTGCCTCCAACACTGACCCCACGTCCGAAAAAGTGTTCTTACAGAGGGGTGCCAGCACGCTCCAAACGGCCCGAAACATGCTCCTAAACACCCGCTGGAGGAAGAGTTGAAAACTTTTGCCCATGACACTTAGTCAAATTTCACCTCTGATCCTTCCCATTCACTTTACTAGCCTGCCTCCAACACTGACCCCACGTCCGAAAAAGTGTTCTTACAGAGGGGTGCCAGCACGCTCCAAACGGCCCGAAACATGCTCCTAAACACCCGCTGGAGGAAGAGTTGAAAACTTTTGCCCATGACACTTAGTCAAATTTCACCTCTGATCCTTCCCATTCACTTTGCAAGCCTGCCTCCAACCCTGACCCCAGACCCGAAAAAGTGTTCTTACAGAGGGGTGCCAGCACGCTCCAAACGGCCCGAAACATGCTCCTAAACACCCGCTGGAGGAAGAGTTGAAAACTTTTGCCCATGACACTTAGTCAAATTTCACCTCTGATCCTTCCCATTCACTTTACTAGCCTGCCTCCAACACTGACCACACGTCCGAAAAAGTGTTCTTACAGAGGGGTGCCAGCACGCTCCAAACGGCCCGAAACATGCTCCTAAACACCCGCTGGAGGAAGAGTTGAAAACTTTTGCCCATGACACTTAGTCAAATTTCACCTCTGATCCTTCCCATTCACTTTGCAAGCCTGCCTCCAACCCTGACCCCACGTCCGAAAAAGTGTTCTTACAGAGGGGTGCCAGTACGCTCCAAACGGCCCGAAACATGCTCCTAAACACCCGCTGGAGGAAGAATTGAAAACTTTTGCCCATGACACTTAGTCAAATTTCACCTCTGATCCTTCCCATTCACTTTTCAAGCCTGCCTCCAACCCTGACCCCAGACCCGAAAAAGTGTCCGTACAATGGGGTGCCAGCACGCTCCAAACGGCCCGAAACATGCTCCTAAACACCCGCTGGAGGAAGAGTTGAAAACTTTTGCCCATGACACTTAGTCAAATTTCACCTCTGATCCTTCCCATTCACTTTACTAGCCTGCCTCCAACACTGACCCCACGTCCGAAAAAGTGTTCTTACAGAGGGGTGCCAGCACGCTCCAAACGGCCCGAAACATGCTCCTAAACACCCGCTGGAGGAAGAGTTGAAAACTTTTGCCCATGACACTTAGTCAAATTTCACCTCTGATCCTTCCCATTCACTTTGCAAGCCTGCCTCCAACCCTGACCCCAGACCCGAAAAAGTGTCCGTACAATGGGGTGCCAGCACGCTCCAAACGGCCCGAAACATGCTCCTAAACACCCGCTGGAGGAAGAGTTGAAAACTTTTGCCCATGACACTTAGTCAAATTTCACCTCTGATCCTTCCCATTCACTTTACTAGCCTGCCTCCAACACTGACCCCACGTCCGAAAAAGTGTTCTTACAGAGCGGTGCCAGCACGCTCCAAACGGCCCGATACATGCTCCTAAACACCCGCTGGAGGAAGAGTTGAAAACTTTTGCCCATGACACTTAGTCAAATTTCACCTCTGATCCTTCCCATTCACTTTACTAGCCTGCCTCCAACACTGACCCCACGTCCGAAAAAGTGTTCTTACAGAGGGGTGCCAGCACGCTCCAAACGGCCCGAAACATGCTCCTAAACACCCGCTGGAGGAAGAGTTGAAAACTTTTGCCCATGACACTTAGTCAAATTTCACCTCTGATCCTTCCCATTCACTTTGCAAGCCTGCCTCCAACCCTGACCCCACGTCCGAAAAAGTGTTCTTACAGAGGGGTGCCAGCACGCTCCAAACGGCCCGAAACATGCTCCTAAACACCCGCTGGAGGAAGAATTGAAAACTTTTGCCCATGACACTTAGTCAAATTTCACCTCTGATCCTTCCCATTCACTTTACTAGCCTGCCTCCAACACTGACCCCACGTCCGAAAAAGTGTTCTTACAGAGGGGTGCCAGCACGCTCCAAACGGCCCGAAACATGCTCCTAAACACCCGCTGGAGGAAGAGTTGAAAACTTTTGCCCATGACACTTAGTCAAATTTCACCTCTGATCCTTCCCATTCACTTTACTAGCCTGCCTCCAACACTGACCCCACGTCCGAAAAAGTGTTCTTACAGAGGGGTGCCAGCACGCTCCAAACGGCCCGAAACATGCTCCTAAACACCCGCTGGAGGAAGAGTTGAAAACTTTTGCCCATGACACTTAGTCAAATTTCACCTCTGATCCTTCCCATTCACTTTGCAAGCCTGCCTCCAACCCTGACCCCACGTCCGAAAAAGTGTTCTTACAGAGGGGTGCCAGCACGCTCCAAACGGCCCGAAACATGCTCCTAAACACCCGCTGGAGGAAGAATTGAAAACTTTTGCCCATGACACTTAGTCAAATTTCACCTCTGATCCTTCCCATTCACTTTTCAAGCCTGCCTCCAACCCTGACCCCAGACCCGAAAAAGTGTCCGTACAATGGGGTGCCAGCACGCTCCAAACGGCCCGAAACATGCTCCTAAACACCCGCTGGAGGAAGAGTTGAAAACTTTTGCCCATGACACTTAGTCAAATTTCACCTCTGATCCTTCCCATTCACTTTACTAGCCTGCCTCCAACACTGACCCCACGTCCGAAAAAGTGTTCTTACAGAGGGGTGCCAGCACGCTCCAAACGGCCCGAAACATGCTCCTAAACACCCGCTGGAGGAAGAGTTGAAAACTTTTGCCCATGACACTTAGTCAAATTTCACCTCCGATCCTTCCCATTCACTTTGCAAGCCTGCCTCCAACCCTGACCCCAGACCCGAAAAAGTGTCCGTACAATGGGGTGCCAGCACGCTCCAAACGGCCCGAAACATGCTCCTAAACACCCGCTGGAGGAAGAGTTGAAAACTTTTGCCCATGACACTTAGTCAAATTTCACCTCTGATCCTTCCCATTCACTTTACTAGCCTGCCTCCAACACTGACCCCACGTCCGAAAAAGTGTTCTTACAGAGGGGTGCCAGCACGCTCCAAACGGCCCGAAACATGCTCCTAAACACCCGCTGGAGGAAGAGTTGAAAACTTTTGCCCATGACACTTAGTCAAATTTCACCTCTGATCCTTCCCATTCACTTTACTAGCCTGCCTCCAACACTGACCCCACGTCCGAAAAAGTGTTCTTACAGAGGGGTGCCAGCACGCTCCAAACGGCCCGAAACATGCTCCTAAACACCCGCTGGAGGAAGAGTTGAAAACTTTTGCCCATGACACTTAGTCAAATTTCACCTCTGATCCTTCCCATTCACTTTACTAGCCTGCCTCCAACACTGACCCCACGTCCGAAAAAGTGTTCTTACAGAGGGGTGCCAGCACGCTCCAAACGGCCCGAAACATGCTCCTAAACACCCGCTGGAGGAAGAGTTGAAAACTTTTGCCCATGACACTTAGTCAAATTTCACCTCTGATCCTTCCCATTCACTTTACTAGCCTGCCTCCAACACTGACCCCACGTCCGAAAAAGTGTTCTTACAGAGGGGTGCCAGCACGCTCCAAACGGCCCGAAACATGCTCCTAAACACCCGCTGGAGGAAGAATTGAAAACTTTTGCCCATGACACTTAGTCAAATTTCACCTCTGATCCTTCCCATTCACTTTGCAAGCCTGCCTCCAACCCTGACCCCAGACCCGAAAAAGTGTCCGTACAATGGGGTGCCAGCACGCTCCAAACGGCCCGAAACATGCTCCTAAACACCCGCTGGAGGAAGAGTTGAAAACTTTTACCCATGACACTTAGTCAAATTTCACCTCTGATCCTTCCCATTCACTTTGCAAGCCTGCCTCCAACCCTGACCCCAGACCCGAAAAAGTGTTCTTACAGAGGGGTGCCAGCACACTCCAAACGGCCCGAAACATGCTCCTAAACACCCGCTGGAGGAAGAGTTGAAAACTTTTGCCCATGACACTTAGTCAAATTTCACCTCTGATCCTTCCCATTCACTTTACTAGCCTGCCTCCAACACTGACCCCACGTCCGAAAAAGTGTTCTTACAGAGGGGTGCCAGCACGCTCCAAACGGCCCGAAACATGCTCCTAAACACCCGCTGGAGGAAGAGTTGAAAACTTTTGCCCATGACACTTAGTCAAATTTCACCTCTGATCCTTCCCATTCACTTTGCAAGCCTGCCTCCAACCCTGACCCCAGACCCGAAAAAGTGTCCGTACAATGGGGTGCCAGCACGCTCCAAACGGCCCGAAACATGCTCCTAAACACCCGCTGGAGGAAGAGTTGAAAACTTTTGCCCATGACACTTAGTCAAATTTCACCTCTGATCCTTCCCATTCACTTTACTAGCCTGCCTCCAACACTGACCCCACGTCCGAAAAAGTGTTCTTACAGAGGGGTGCCAGCACGCTCCAAACGGCCCGAAACATGCTCCTAAACACCCGCTGGAGGAAGAGTTGAAAACTTTTGCCCATGACACTTAGTCAAATTTCACCTCTGATCCTTCCCATTCACTTTGCAAGCCTGCCTCCAACACTGACCCCACGTCCGAAAAAGTGTTCTTACAGAGGGGTGCCAGCACGCTCCAAACGGCCCGAAACATGCTCCTAAACACCCGCTGGAGGAAGAATTGAAAACTTTTGCCCATGACACTTAGTCAAATTTCACCTCTGATCCTTCCCATTCACTTTGCAAGCCTGCCTCCAACCCTGACCCCAGACCCGAAAAAGTGTCCGTACAATGGGGTGCCAGCACGCTCCAAACGGCCCGAAACATGCTCCTAAACACCCGCTGGAGGAAGAGTTGAAAACTTTTACCCATGACACTTAGTCAAATTTCACCTCTGATCCTTCCCATTCACTTTGCAAGCCTGCCTCCAACCCTGACCCCAGACCCGAAAAAGTGTTCTTACAGAGGGGTGCCAGCACACTCCAAACGGCCCGAAACATGCTCCTAAACACCCGCTGGAGGAAGAGTTGAAAACTTTTGCCCATGACACTTAGTCAAATTTCACCTCTGATCCTTCCCATTCACTTTACTAGCCTGCCTCCAACACTGACCCCACGTCCGAAAAAGTGTTCTTACAGAGGGGTGCCAGCACGCTCCAAACGGCCCGAAACATGCTCCTAAACACCCGCTGGAGGAAGAGTTGAAAACTTTTGCCCATGACACTTAGTCAAATTTCACCTCTGATCCTTCCCATTCACTTTGCAAGCCTGCCTCCAACCCTGACCCCAGACCCGAAAAAGTGTCCGTACAATGGGGTGCCAGCACGCTCCAAACGGCCCGAAACATGCTCCTAAACACCCGCTGGAGGAAGAGTTGAAAACTTTTGCCCATGACACTTAGTCAAATTTCACCTCTGATCCTTCCCATTCACTTTACTAGCCTGCCTCCAACACTGACCCCACGTCCGAAAAAGTGTTCTTACAGAGGGGTGCCAGCACGCTCCAAACGGCCCGAAACATGCTCCTAAACACCCGCTGGAGGAAGAGTTGAAAACTTTTGCCCATGACACTTAGTCAAATTTCACCTCTGATCCTTCCCATTCACTTTGCAAGCCTGCCTCCAACCCTGACCCCAGACCCGAAAAAGTGTCCGTACAATGGGGTGCCAGCACGCTCCAAACGGCCCGAAACATGCTCCTAAACACCCGCTGGAGGAAGAGTTGAAAACTTTTGCCCATGACACTTAGTCAAATTTCACCTCTGATCCTTCCCATTCACTTTACTAGCCTGCCTCCAACACTGACCCCACGTCCGAAAAAGTGTTCTTACAGAGGGGTGCCAGCACGCTCCAAACGGCCCGAAACATGCTCCTAAACACCCGCTGGAGGAAGAGTTGAAAACTTTTGCCCATGACACTTAGTCAAATTTCACCTCTGATCCTTCCCATTCACTTTGCAAGCCTGCCTCCAACCCTGACCCCAGACCCGAAAAAGTGTCCGTACAATGGGGTGCCAGCACGCTCCAAACGGCCCGAAACATGCTCCTAAACACCCGCTGGAGGAAGAGTTGAAAACTTTTGCCCATGACACTTAGTCAAATTTCACCTCTGATCCTTCCCATTCACTTTACTAGCCTGCCTCCAACACTGACCCCACGTCCGAAAAAGTGTTCTTACAGAGGGGTGCCAGCACGCTCCAAACGGCCCGAAACATGCTCCTAAACACCCGCTGGAGGAAGAGTTGAAAACTTTTGCCCATGACACTTAGTCAAATTTCACCTCTGATCCTTCCCATTCACTTTGCAAGCCTGCCTCCAACACTGACCCCACGTCCGAAAAAGTGTTCTTACAGAGGGGTGCCAGCACGCTCCAAACGGCCCGAAACATGCTCCTAAACACCCGCTGGAGGAAGAATTGAAAACTTTTGCCCATGACACTTAGTCAAATTTCACCTCTGATCCTTCCCATTCACTTTGCAAGCCTGCCTCCAACCCTGACCCCAGACCCGAAAAAGTGTCCGTACAATGGGGTGCCAGCACGCTCCAAACGGCCCGAAACATGCTCCTAAACACCCGCTGGAGGAAGAGTTGAAAACTTTTACCCATGACACTTAGTCAAATTTCACCTCTGATCCTTCCCATTCACTTTGCAAGCCTGCCTCCAACCCTGACCCCAGACCCGAAAAAGTGTTCTTACAGAGGGGTGCCAGCACACTCCAAACGGCCCGAAACATGCTCCTAAACACCCGCTGGAGGAAGAGTTGAAAACTTTTGCCCATGACACTTAGTCAAATTTCACCTCTGATCCTTCCCATTCACTTTACTAGCCTGCCTCCAACACTGACCCCACGTCCGAAAAAGTGTTCTTACAGAGGGGTGCCAGCACGCTCCAAACGGCCCGAAACATGCTCCTAAACACCCGCTGGAGGAAGAGTTGAAAACTTTTGCCCATGACACTTAGTCAAATTTCACCTCTGATCCTTCCCATTCACTTTGCAAGCCTGCCTCCAACCCTGACCCCAGACCCGAAAAAGTGTCCGTACAATGGGGTGCCAGCACGCTCCAAACGGCCCGAAACATGCTCCTAAACACCCGCTGGAGGAAGAGTTGAAAACTTTTGCCCATGACAGTCAAATTTCACCTCTGATCCTTCCCATTCACTTTGCAAGCCTGCCTCCAACCCTGACCCCAGACACGAAAAAGTGTTCTTACAGAGGGGTGCCAGCACGCTCCAAATGGCCCGAAACATGCTCCTAAACACCCGCTGGAGGAAGAGTTGAAAACTTTTGCCCATGACACTTAGTCAAATTTCACCTCTGATCCTTCCCATTCACTTTACTAGCCTGCCTCCAACACTGACCCCACGTCCGAAAAAGTGTTCTTACAGAGGGGTGCCAGCACGCTCCAAACGGCCCGAAACATGCTCCTAAACACCCGCTGGAGGAAGAGTTGAAAACTTTTGCCCATGACACTTAGTCAAATTTCACCTCTGATCCTTCCCATTCACTTTACTAGCCTGCCTCCAACACTGACCCCACGTCCGAAAAAGTGTTCTTACAGAGGGGTGCCAGCACGCTCCAAACGGCCCGAAACATGCTCCTAAACACCCGCTGGAGGAAGAGTTGAAAACTTTTGCCCATGACACTTAGTCAAATTTCACCTCTGATCCTTCCCATTCACTTTGCAAGCCTGCCTCCAACCCTGACCCCAGACACGAAAAAGTGTTCTTACAGAGGGGTGCCAGCACGCTCCAAATGGCCCGAAACATGCTCCTAAACACCCGCTGGAGGAAGAGTTGAAAACTTTTGCCCATGACACTTAGTCAAATTTCACCTCTGATCCTTCCCATTCACTTTACTAGCCTGCCTCCAACACTGACCCCACGTCCGAAAAAGTGTTCTTACAGAGGGGTGCCAGCACGCTCCAAACGGCCCGAAACATGCTCCTAAACACCCGCTGGAGGAAGAGTTGAAAACTTTTGCCCATGACACTTAGTCAAATTTCACCTCTGATCCTTCCCATTCACTTTACTAGCCTGCCTCCAACACTGACCCCACGTCCGAAAAAGTGTTCTTACAGAGGGGTGCCAGCACGCTCCAAACGGCCCGAAACATGCTCCTAAACACCCGCTGGAGGAAGAGTTGAAAACTTTTGCCCATGACACTTAGTCAAATTTCACCTCTGATCCTTCCCATTCACTTTACTAGCCTGCCTCCAACACTGACCCCACGTCCGAAAAAGTGTTCTTACAGAGGGGTGCCAGCACGCTCCAAACGGCCCGAAACATGCTCCTAAACACCCGCTGGAGGAAGAGTTGAAAACTTTTGCCCATGACACTTAGTCAAATTTCACCTCTGATCCTTCCCATTCACTTTACTAGCCTGCCTCCAACACTGACCCCACGTCCGAAAAAGTGTTCTTACAGAGGGGTGCCAGCACGCTCCAAACGGCCCGAAACATGCTCCTAAACACCCGCTGGAGGAAGAGTTGAAAACTTTTGCCCATGACACTTAGTCAAATTTCACCTCTGATCCTTCCCATTCACTTTGCAAGCCTGCCTCCAACCCTGACCCCAGACCCGAAAAAGTGTCCGTACAATGGGGTGCCAGCACGCTCCAAACGGCCCGAAACATGCTCCTAAACACCCGCTGGAGGAAGAGTTGAAAACTTTTGCCCATGACACTTAGTCAAATTTCACCTCTGATCCTTCCCATTCACTTTACTAGCCTGCCTCCAACACTGACCCCACGTCCGAAAAAGTGTTCTTACAGAGCGGTGCCAGCACGCTCCAAACGGCCCGAAACATGCTCCTAAACACCCGCTGGAGGAAGAGTTGAAAACTTTTGCCCATGACACTTAGTCAAATTTCACCTCTGATCCTTCCCATTCACTTTACTAGCCTGCCTCCAACACTGACCCCACGTCCGAAAAAGTGTTCTTACAGAGGGGTGCCAGCACGCTCCAAACGGCCCGAAACATGCTCCTAAACACCCGCTGGAGGAAGAATTGAAAACTTTTGCCCATGACACTTAGTCAAATTTCACCTCTGATCCTTCCCATTCACTTTACTAGCCTGCCTCCAACACTGACCCCACGTCCGAAAAAGTGTTCTTACAGAGGGGTGCCAGCACGCTCCAAACGGCCCGAAACATGCTCCTAAACACCCGCTGGAGGAAGAGTTGAAAACTTTTGCCCATGACACTTAGTCAAATTTCACCTCTGATCCTTCCCATTCACTTTGCAAGCCTGCCTCCAACCCTGACCCCAGACCCGAAAAAGTGTTCTTACAGAGGGGTGCCAGCACGCTCCAAACGGCCCGAAACATGCTCCTAAACACCCGCTGGAGGAAGAGTTGAAAACTTTTGCCCATGACACTTAGTCAAATTTCACCTCTGATCCTTCCCATTCACTTTACTAGCCTGCCTCCAACACTGACCACACGTCCGAAAAAGTGTTCTTACAGAGGGGTGCCAGCACGCTCCAAACGGCCCGAAACATGCTCCTAAACACCCGCTGGAGGAAGAGTTGAAAACTTTTGCCCATGACACTTAGTCAAATTTCACCTCTGATCCTTCCCATTCACTTTGCAAGCCTGCCTCCAACCCTGACCCCACGTCCGAAAAAGTGTTCTTACAGAGGGGTGCCAGTACGCTCCAAACGGCCCGAAACATGCTCCTAAACACCCGCTGGAGGAAGAATTGAAAACTTTTGCCCATGACACTTAGTCAAATTTCACCTCTGATCCTTCCCATTCACTTTTCAAGCCTGCCTCCAACCCTGACCCCAGACCCGAAAAAGTGTCCGTACAATGGGGTGCCAGCACGCTCCAAACGGCCCGAAACATGCTCCTAAACACCCGCTGGAGGAAGAGTTGAAAACTTTTGCCCATGACACTTAGTCAAATTTCACCTCTGATCCTTCCCATTCACTTTACTAGCCTGCCTCCAACACTGACCCCACGTCCGAAAAAGTGTTCTTACAGAGGGGTGCCAGCACGCTCCAAACGGCCCGAAACATGCTCCTAAACACCCGCTGGAGGAAGAGTTGAAAACTTTTGCCCATGACACTTAGTCAAATTTCACCTCTGATCCTTCCCATTCACTTTGCAAGCCTGCCTCCAACCCTGACCCCAGACCCGAAAAAGTGTCCGTACAATGGGGTGCCAGCACGCTCCAAACGGCCCGAAACATGCTCCTAAACACCCGCTGGAGGAAGAGTTGAAAACTTTTGCCCATGACACTTAGTCAAATTTCACCTCTGATCCTTCCCATTCACTTTACTAGCCTGCCTCCAACACTGACCCCACGTCCGAAAAAGTGTTCTTACAGAGCGGTGCCAGCACGCTCCAAACGGCCCGATACATGCTCCTAAACACCCGCTGGAGGAAGAGTTGAAAACTTTTGCCCATGACACTTAGTCAAATTTCACCTCTGATCCTTCCCATTCACTTTACTAGCCTGCCTCCAACACTGACCCCACGTCCGAAAAAGTGTTCTTACAGAGCGGTGCCAGCACGCTCCAAACGGCCCGATACATGCTCCTAAACACCCGCTGGAGGAAGAGTTGAAAACTTTTGCCCATGACACTTAGTCAAATTTCACCTCTGATCCTTCCCATTCACTTTACTAGCCTGCCTCCAACACTGACCCCACGTCCGAAAAAGTGTTCTTACAGAGGGGTGCCAGCACGCTCCAAACGGCCCGAAACATGCTCCTAAACACCCGCTGGAGGAAGAGTTGAAAACTTTTGCCCATGACACTTAGTCAAATTTCACCTCTGATCCTTCCCATTCACTTTGCAAGCCTGCCTCCAACCCTGACCCCACGTCCGAAAAAGTGTTCTTACAGAGGGGTGCCAGCACGCTCCAAACGGCCCGAAACATGCTCCTAAACACCCGCTGGAGGAAGAATTGAAAACTTTTGCCCATGACACTTAGTCAAATTTCACCTCTGATCCTTCCCATTCACTTTACTAGCCTGCCTCCAACACTGACCCCACGTCCGAAAAAGTGTTCTTACAGAGGGGTGCCAGCACGCTCCAAACGGCCCGAAACATGCTCCTAAACACCCGCTGGAGGAAGAGTTGAAAACTTTTGCCCATGACACTTAGTCAAATTTCACCTCTGATCCTTCCCATTCACTTTACTAGCCTGCCTCCAACACTGACCCCACGTCCGAAAAAGTGTTCTTACAGAGGGGTGCCAGCACGCTCCAAACGGCCCGAAACATGCTCCTAAACACCCGCTGGAGGAAGAGTTGAAAACTTTTGCCCATGACACTTAGTCAAATTTCACCTCTGATCCTTCCCATTCACTTTACTAGCCTGCCTCCAACACTGACCCCACGTCCGAAAAAGTGTTCTTACAGAGGGGTGCCAGCACGCTCCAAACGGCCCGAAACATGCTCCTAAACACCCGCTGGAGGAAGAATTGAAAACTTTTGCCCATGACACTTAGTCAAATTTCACCTCTGATCCTTCCCATTCACTTTTCAAGCCTGCCTCCAACCCTGACCCCAGACCCGAAAAAGTGTCCGTACAATGGGGTGCCAGCACGCTCCAAACGGCCCGAAACATGCTCCTAAACACCCGCTGGAGGAAGAGTTGAAAACTTTTGCCCATGACACTTAGTCAAATTTCACCTCTGATCCTTCCCATTCACTTTACTAGCCTGCCTCCAACACTGACCCCACGTCCGAAAAAGTGTTCTTACAGAGGGGTGCCAGCACGCTCCAAACGGCCCGAAACATGCTCCTAAACACCCGCTGGAGGAAGAGTTGAAAACTTTTGCCCATGACACTTAGTCAAATTTCACCTCCGATCCTTCCCATTCACTTTGCAAGCCTGCCTCCAACCCTGACCCCAGACCCGAAAAAGTGTCCGTACAATGGGGTGCCAGCACGCTCCAAACGGCCCGAAACATGCTCCTAAACACCCGCTGGAGGAAGAGTTGAAAACTTTTGCCCATGACACTTAGTCAAATTTCACCTCTGATCCTTCCCATTCACTTTACTAGCCTGCCTCCAACACTGACCCCACGTCCGAAAAAGTGTTCTTACAGAGCGGTGCCAGCACGCTCCAAACGGCCCGAAACATGCTCCTAAACACCCGCTGGAGGAAGAGTTGAAAACTTTTGCCCATGACACTTAGTCAAATTTCACCTCTGATCCTTCCCATTCACTTTACTAGCCTGCCTCCAACACTGACCCCACGTCCGAAAAAGTGTTCTTACAGAGGGGTGCCAGCACGCTCCAAACGGCCCGAAACATGCTCCTAAACACCCGCTGGAGGAAGAATTGAAAACTTTTGCCCATGACACTTAGTCAAATTTCACCTCTGATCCTTCCCATTCACTTTACTAGCCTGCCTCCAACACTGACCCCACGTCCGAAAAAGTGTTCTTACAGAGGGGTGCCAGCACGCTCCAAACGGCCCGAAACATGCTCCTAAACACCCGCTGGAGGAAGAGTTGAAAACTTTTGCCCATGACACTTAGTCAAATTTCACCTCTGATCCTTCCCATTCACTTTACTAGCCTGCCTCCAACACTGACCCCACGTCCGAAAAAGTGTTCTTACAGAGGGGTGCCAGCACGCTCCAAACGGCCCGAAACATGCTCCTAAACACCCGCTGGAGGAAGAGTTGAAAACTTTTGCCCATGACACTTAGTCAAATTTCACCTCTGATCCTTCCCATTCACTTTGCAAGCCTGCCTCCAACCCTGACCCCAGACCCGAAAAAGTGTTCTTACAGAGGGGTGCCAGCACGCTCCAAACGGCCCGAAACATGCTCCTAAACACCCGCTGGAGGAAGAGTTGAAAACTTTTGCCCATGACACTTAGTCAAATTTCACCTCTGATCCTTCCCATTCACTTTACTAGCCTGCCTCCAACACTGACCCCACGTCCGAAAAAGTGTTCTTACAGAGGGGTGCCAGCACGCTCCAAACGGCCCGAAACATGCTCCTAAACACCCGCTGGAGGAAGAGTTGAAAACTTTTGCCCATGACACTTAGTCAAATTTCACCTCTGATCCTTCCCATTCACTTTGCAAGCCTGCCTCCAACCCTGACCCCACGTCCGAAAAAGTGTTCTTACAGAGGGGTGCCAGCACGCTCCAAACGGCCCGAAACATGCTCCTAAACACCCGCTGGAGGAAGAATTGAAAACTTTTGCCCATGACACTTAGTCAAATTTCACCTCTGATCCTTCCCATTCACTTTTCAAGCCTGCCTCCAACCCTGACCCCAGACCCGAAAAAGTGTCCGTACAATGGGGTGCCAGCACGCTCCAAACGGCCCGAAACATGCTCCTAAACACCCGCTGGAGGAAGAGTTGAAAACTTTTGCCCATGACACTTAGTCAAATTTCACCTCTGATCCTTCCCATTCACTTTACTAGCCTGCCTCCAACACTGACCCCACGTCCGAAAAAGTGTTCTTACAGAGGGGTGCCAGCACGCTCCAAACGGCCCGAAACATGCTCCTAAACACCCGCTGGAGGAAGAGTTGAAAACTTTTGCCCATGACACTTAGTCAAATTTCACCTCTGATCCTTCCCATTCACTTTGCAAGCCTGCCTCCAACCCTGACCCCAGACCCGAAAAAGTGTCCGTACAATGGGGTGCCAGCACGCTCCAAACGGCCCGAAACATGCTCCTAAACACCCGCTGGAGGAAGAGTTGAAAACTTTTGCCCATGACACTTAGTCAAATTTCACCTCTGATCCTTCCCATTCACTTTACTAGCCTGCCTCCAACACTGACCCCACGTCCGAAAAAGTGTTCTTACAGAGCGGTGCCAGCACGCTCCAAACGGCCCGATACATGCTCCTAAACACCCGCTGGAGGAAGAGTTGAAAACTTTTGCCCATGACACTTAGTCAAATTTCACCTCTGATCCTTCCCATTCACTTTACTAGCCTGCCTCCAACACTGACCCCACGTCCGAAAAAGTGTTCTTACAGAGCGGTGCCAGCACGCTCCAAACGGCCCGATACATGCTCCTAAACACCCGCTGGAGGAAGAGTTGAAAACTTTTGCCCATGACACTTAGTCAAATTTCACCTCTGATCCTTCCCATTCACTTTACTAGCCTGCCTCCAACACTGACCCCACGTCCGAAAAAGTGTTCTTACAGAGGGGTGCCAGCACGCTCCAAACGGCCCGAAACATGCTCCTAAACACCCGCTGGAGGAAGAGTTGAAAACTTTTGCCCATGACACTTAGTCAAATTTCACCTCTGATCCTTCCCATTCACTTTGCAAGCCTGCCTCCAACCCTGACCCCACGTCCGAAAAAGTGTTCTTACAGAGGGGTGCCAGCACGCTCCAAACGGCCCGAAACATGCTCCTAAACACCCGCTGGAGGAAGAATTGAAAACTTTTGCCCATGACACTTAGTCAAATTTCACTTCTGATCCTTCCCATTCACTTTACTAGCCTGCCTCCAACACTGACCCCACGTCCGAAAAAGTGTTCTTACAGAGGGGTGCCAGCACGCTCCAAACGGCCCGAAACATGCTCCTAAACACCCGCTGGAGGAAGAGTTGAAAACTTTTGCCCATGACACTTAGTCAAATTTCACCTCTGATCCTTCCCATTCACTTTACTAGCCTGCCTCCAACACTGACCCCACGTCCGAAAAAGTGTTCTTACAGAGGGGTGCCAGCACGCTCCAAACGGCCCGAAACATGCTCCTAAACACCCGCTGGAGGAAGAGTTGAAAACTTTTGCCCATGACACTTAGTCAAATTTCACCTCTGATCCTTCCCATTCACTTTGCAAGCCTGCCTCCAACCCTGACCCCACGTCCGAAAAAGTGTTCTTACAGAGGGGTGCCAGCACGCTCCAAACGGCCCGAAACATGCTCCTAAACACCCGCTGGAGGAAGAATTGAAAACTTTTGCCCATGACACTTAGTCAAATTTCACCTCTGATCCTTCCCATTCACTTTTCAAGCCTGCCTCCAACCCTGACCCCAGACCCGAAAAAGTGTCCGTACAATGGGGTGCCAGCACGCTCCAAACGGCCCGAAACATGCTCCTAAACACCCGCTGGAGGAAGAGTTGAAAACTTTTGCCCATGACACTTAGTCAAATTTCACCTCTGATCCTTCCCATTCACTTTACTAGCCTGCCTCCAACACTGACCCCACGTCCGAAAAAGTGTTCTTACAGAGGGGTGCCAGCACGCTCCAAACGGCCCGAAACATGCTCCTAAACACCCGCTGGAGGAAGAGTTGAAAACTTTTGCCCATGACACTTAGTCAAATTTCACCTCCGATCCTTCCCATTCACTTTGCAAGCCTGCCTCCAACCCTGACCCCAGACCCGAAAAAGTGTCCGTACAATGGGGTGCCAGCACGCTCCAAACGGCCCGAAACATGCTCCTAAACACCCGCTGGAGGAAGAGTTGAAAACTTTTGCCCATGACACTTAGTCAAATTTCACCTCTGATCCTTCCCATTCACTTTACTAGCCTGCCTCCAACACTGACCCCACGTCCGAAAAAGTGTTCTTACAGAGCGGTGCCAGCACGCTCCAAACGGCCCGATACATGCTCCTAAACACCCGCTGGAGGAAGAGTTGAAAACTTTTGCCCATGACACTTAGTCAAATTTCACCTCTGATCCTTCCCATTCACTTTACTAGCCTGCCTCCAACACTGACCCCACGTCCGAAAAAGTGTTCTTACAGAGGGGTGCCAGCACGCTCCAAACGGCCCGAAACATGCTCCTAAACACCCGCTGGAGGAAGAATTGAAAACTTTTGCCCATGACACTTAGTCAAATTTCACCTCTGATCCTTCCCATTCACTTTGCAAGCCTGCCTCCAACCCTGACCCCAGACCCGAAAAAGTGTCCGTACAATGGGGTGCCAGCACGCTCCAAACGGCCCGAAACATGCTCCTAAACACCCGCTGGAGGAAGAGTTGAAAACTTTTGCCCATGACACTTAGTCAAATTTCACCTCTGATCCTTCCCATTCACTTTACTAGCCTGCCTCCAACACTGACCCCACGTCCGAAAAAGTGTTCTTACAGAGGGGTGCCAGCACGCTCCAAACGGCCCGAAACATGCTCCTAAACACCCGCTGGAGGAAGAGTTGAAAACTTTTGCCCATGACACTTAGTCAAATTTCACCTCTGATCCTTCCCATTCACTTTGCAAGCCTGCCTCCAACCCTGACCCCAGACCCGAAAAAGTGTCCGTACAATGGGGTGCCAGCACGCTCCAAACGGCCCGAAACATGCTCCTAAACACCCGCTGGAGGAAGAGTTGAAAACTTTTGCCCATGACACTTAGTCAAATTTCACCTCTGATCCTTCCCATTCACTTTACTAGCCTGCCTCCAACACTGACCCCACGTCCGAAAAAGTGTTCTTACAGAGGGGTGCCAGCACGCTCCAAACGGCCCGAAACATGCTCCTAAACACCCGCTGGAGGAAGAGTTGAAAACTTTTGCCCATGACACTTAGTCAAATTTCACCTCTGATCCTTCCCATTCACTTTGCAAGCCTGCCTCCAACCCTGACCCCAGACCCGAAAAAGTGTCCGTACAATGGGGTGCCAGCACGCTCCAAACGGCCCGAAACATGCTCCTAAACACCCGCTGGAGGAAGAGTTGAAAACTTTTGCCCATGACACTTAGTCAAATTTCACCTCTGATCCTTCCCATTCACTTTACTAGCCTGCCTCCAACACTGACCCCACGTCCGAAAAAGTGTTCTTACAGAGCGGTGCCAGCACGCTCCAAACGGCCCGATACATGCTCCTAAACACCCGCTGGAGGAAGAGTTGAAAACTTTTGCCCATGACACTTAGTCAAATTTCACCTCTGATCCTTCCCATTCACTTTACTAGCCTGCCTCCAACACTGACCCCACGTCCGAAAAAGTGTTCTTACAGAGCGGTGCCAGCACGCTCCAAACGGCCCGATACATGCTCCTAAACACCCGCTGGAGGAAGAGTTGAAAACTTTTGCCCATGACACTTAGTCAAATTTCACCTCTGATCCTTCCCATTCACTTTACTAGCCTGCCTCCAACACTGACCCCACGTCCGAAAAAGTGTTCTTACAGAGGGGTGCCAGCACGCTCCAAACGGCCCGAAACATGCTCCTAAACACCCGCTGGAGGAAGAGTTGAAAACTTTTGCCCATGACACTTAGTCAAATTTCACCTCTGATCCTTCCCATTCACTTTGCAAGCCTGCCTCCAACCCTGACCCCACGTCCGAAAAAGTGTTCTTACAGAGGGGTGCCAGCACGCTCCAAACGGCCCGAAACATGCTCCTAAACACCCGCTGGAGGAAGAATTGAAAACTTTTGCCCATGACACTTAGTCAAATTTCACCTCTGATCCTTCCCATTCACTTTACTAGCCTGCCTCCAACACTGACCCCACGTCCGAAAAAGTGTTCTTACAGAGGGGTGCCAGCACGCTCCAAACGGCCCGAAACATGCTCCTAAACACCCGCTGGAGGAAGAGTTGAAAACTTTTGCCCATGACACTTAGTCAAATTTCACCTCTGATCCTTCCCATTCACTTTGCAAGCCTGCCTCCAACCCTGACCCCAGACCCGAAAAAGTGTCCGTACAATGGGGTGCCAGCACGCTCCAAACGGCCCGAAACATGCTCCTAAACACCCGCTGGAGGAAGAGTTGAAAACTTTTGCCCATGACACTTAGTCAAATTTCACCTCTGATCCTTCCCATTCACTTTACTAGCCTGCCTCCAACACTGACCCCACGTCCGAAAAAGTGTTCTTACAGAGCGGTGCCAGCACGCTCCAAACGGCCCGATACATGCTCCTAAACACCCGCTGGAGGAAGAATTGAAAACTTTTGCCCATGACACTTAGTCAAATTTCACCTCTGATCCTTCCCATTCACTTTACTAGCCTGCCTCCAACACTGACCCCACGTCCGAAAAAGTGTTCTTACAGAGGGGTGCCAGCACGCTCCAAACGGCCCGAAACATGCTCCTAAACACCCGCTGGAGGAAGAGTTGAAAACTTTTGCCCATGACACTTAGTCAAATTTCACCTCTGATCCTTCCCATTCACTTTACTAGCCTGCCTCCAACACTGACCCCACGTCCGAAAAAGTGTTCTTACAGAGGGGTGCCAGCACGCTCCAAACGGCCCGAAACATGCTCCTAAACACCCGCTGGAGGAAGAATTGAAAACTTTTGCCCATGACACTTAGTCAAATTTCACCTCTGATCCTTCCCATTCACTTTGCAAGCCTGCCTCCAACCCTGACCCCAGACCCGAAAAAGTGTCCGTACAATGGGGTGCCAGCACGCTCCAAACGGCCCGAAACATGCTCCTAAACACCCGCTGGAGGAAGAGTTGAAAACTTTTGCCCATGACACTTAGTCAAATTTCACCTCTGATCCTTCCCATTCACTTTACTAGCCTGCCTCAAACACTGACCCCACGTCCGAAAAAGTGTTCTTACAGAGGGGTGCCAGCACGCTCCAAACGGCCCGAAACATGCTCCTAAACACCCGCTGGAGGAAGAGTTGAAAACTTTTGCCCATGACACTTAGTCAAATTTCACCTCTGATCCTTCCCATTCACTTTGCAAGCCTGCCTCCAACCCTGACCCCAGACCCGAAAAAGTGTCCGTACAATGGGGTGCCAGCACGCTCCAAACGGCCCGAAACATGCTCCTAAACACCCGCTGGAGGAAGAGTTGAAAACTTTTGCCCATGACACTTAGTCAAATTTCACCTCTGATCCTTCCCATTCACTTTACTAGCCTGCCTCCAACACTGACCCCACGTCCGAAAAAGTGTTCTTACAGAGGGGTGCCAGCACGCTCCAAACGGCCCGAAACATGCTCCTAAACACCCGCTGGAGGAAGAGTTGAAAACTTTTGCCCATGACACTTAGTCAAATTTCACCTCTGATCCTTCCCATTCACTTTGCAAGCCTGCCTCCAACCCTGACCCCACGTCCGAAAAAGTGTTCTTACAGAGGGGTGCCAGCACGCTCCAAACGGCCCGAAACATGCTCCTAAACACCCGCTGGAGGAAGAATTGAAAACTTTTGCCCATGACACTTAGTCAAATTTCACCTCTGATCCTTCCCATTCACTTTACTAGCCTGCCTCCAACACTGACCCCACGTCCGAAAAAGTGTTCTTACAGAGGGGTGCCAGCACGCTCCAAACGGCCCGAAACATGCTCCTAAACACCCGCTGGAGGAAGAGTTGAAAACTTTTGCCCATGACACTTAGTCAAATTTCACCTCTGATCCTTCCCATTCACTTTGCAAGCCTGCCTCCAACCCTGACCCCAGACCCGAAAAAGTGTCCGTACAATGGGGTGCCAGCACGCTCCAAACGGCCCGAAACATGCTCCTAAACACCCGCTGGAGGAAGAGTTGAAAACTTTTGCCCATGACACTTAGTCAAATTTCACCTCTGATCCTTCCCATTCACTTTACTAGCCTGCCTCCAACACTGACCCCACGTCCGAAAAAGTGTTCTTACAGAGCGGTGCCAGCACGTCCAAACGGCCCGATACATGCTCCTAAACACCCGCTGGAGGAAGAATTGAAAACTTTTGCCCATGACACTTAGTCAAATTTCACCTCTGATCCTTCCCATTCACTTTACTAGCCTGCCTCCAACACTGACCCCACGTCCGAAAAAGTGTTCTTACAGAGGGGTGCCAGCACGCTCCAAACGGCCCGAAACATGCTCCTAAACACCCGCTGGAGGAAGAGTTGAAAACTTTTGCCCATGACACTTAGTCAAATTTCACCTCTGATCCTTCCCATTCACTTTACTAGCCTGCCTCCAACACTGACCCCACGTCCGAAAAAGTGTTCTTACAGAGGGGTGCCAGCACGCTCCAAACGGCCCGAAACATGCTCCTAAACACCCGCTGGAGGAAGAGTTGAAAACTTTTGCCCATGACACTTAGTCAAATTTCACCTCTGATCCTTCCCATTCACTTTGCAAGCCTGCCTCCAACCCTGACCCCACGTCCGAAAAAGTGTTCTTACAGAGGGGTGCCAGCACGCTCCAAACGGCCCGAAACATGCTCCTAAACACCCGCTGGAGGAAGAATTGAAAACTTTTGCCCATGACACTTAGTCAAATTTCACCTCTGATCCTTCCCATTCACTTTACTAGCCTGCCTCCAACACTGACCCCACGTCCGAAAAAGTGTTCTTACAGAGGGGTGCCAGCACGCTCCAAACGGCCCGAAACATGCTCCTAAACACCCGCTGGAGGAAGAGTTGAAAACTTTTGCCCATGACACTTAGTCAAATTTCACCTCTGATCCTTCCCATTCACTTTGCAAGCCTGCCTCCAACCCTGACCCCAGACCCGAAAAAGTGTCCGTACAATGGGGTGCCAGCACGCTCCAAACGGCCCGAAACATGCTCCTAAACACCCGCTGGAGGAAGAGTTGAAAACTTTTGCCCATGACACTTAGTCAAATTTCACCTCTGATCCTTCCCATTCACTTTACTAGCCTGCCTCCAACACTGACCCCACGTCCGAAAAAGTGTTCTTACAGAGCGGTGCCAGCACGCTCCAAACGGCCCGATACATGCTCCTAAACACCCGCTGGAGGAAGAATTGAAAACTTTTGCCCATGACACTTAGTCAAATTTCACCTCTGATCCTTCCCATTCACTTTACTAGCCTGCCTCCAACACTGACCCCACGTCCGAAAAAGTGTTCTTACAGAGGGGTGCCAGCACGCTCCAAACGGCCCGAAACATGCTCCTAAACACCCGCTGGAGGAAGAGTTGAAAACTTTTGCCCATGACACTTAGTCAAATTTCACCTCTGATCCTTCCCATTCACTTTACTAGCCTGCCTCCAACACTGACCCCACGTCCGAAAAAGTGTTCTTACAGAGGGGTGCCAGCACGCTCCAAACGGCCCGAAACATGCTCCTAAACACCCGCTGGAGGAAGAATTGAAAACTTTTGCCCATGACACTTAGTCAAATTTCACCTCTGATCCTTCCCATTCACTTTGCAAGCCTGCCTCCAACCCTGACCCCAGACCCGAAAAAGTGTCCGTACAATGGGGTGCCAGCACGCTCCAAACGGCCCGAAACATGCTCCTAAACACCCGCTGGAGGAAGAGTTGAAAACTTTTGCCCATGACACTTAGTCAAATTTCACCTCTGATCCTTCCCATTCACTTTACTAGCCTGCCTCAAACACTGACCCCACGTCCGAAAAAGTGTTCTTACAGAGGGGTGCCAGCACGCTCCAAACGGCCCGAAACATGCTCCTAAACACCCGCTGGAGGAAGAGTTGAAAACTTTTGCCCATGACACTTAGTCAAATTTCACCTCTGATCCTTCCCATTCACTTTGCAAGCCTGCCTCCAACCCTGACCCCAGACCCGAAAAAGTGTCCGTACAATGGGGTGCCAGCACGCTCCAAACGGCCCGAAACATGCTCCTAAACACCCGCTGGAGGAAGAGTTGAAAACTTTTGCCCATGACACTTAGTCAAATTTCACCTCTGATCCTTCCCATTCACTTTACTAGCCTGCCTCCAACACTGACCCCACGTCCGAAAAAGTGTTCTTACAGAGCGGTGCCAGCACGCTCCAAACGGCCCGATACATGCTCCTAAACACCCGCTGGAGGAAGAGTTGAAAACTTTTGCCCATGACACTTAGTCAAATTTCACCTCTGATCCTTCCCATTCACTTTACTAGCCTGCCTCCAACACTGACCCCACGTCCGAAAAAGTGTTCTTACAGAGCGGTGCCAGCACGCTCCAAACGGCCCGATACATGCTCCTAAACACCCGCTGGAGGAAGAGTTGAAAACTTTTGCCCATGACACTTTGTCAAATTTCACCTCTGATCCTTCCCATTCACTTTACTAGCCTGCCTCCAACACTGACCCCACGTCCGAAAAAGTGTTCTTACAGAGGGGTGCCAGCACGCTCCAAACGGCCCGAAACATGCTCCTAAACACCCGCTGGAGGAAGAGTTGAAAACTTTTGCCCATGACACTTAGTCAAATTTCACCTCTGATCCTTCCCATTCACTTTGCAAGCCTGCCTCCAACCCTGACCCCACGTCCGAAAAAGTGTTCTTACAGAGGGGTGCCAGCACGCTCCAAACGGCCCGAAACATGCTCCTAAACACCCGCTGGAGGAAGAATTGAAAACTTTTGCCCATGACACTTAGTCAAATTTCACCTCTGATCCTTCCCATTCACTTTACTAGCCTGCCTCCAACACTGACCCCACGTCCGAAAAAGTGTTCTTACAGAGGGGTGCCAGCACGCTCCAAACGGCCCGAAACATGCTCCTAAACACCCGCTGGAGGAAGAGTTGAAAACTTTTGCCCATGACACTTAGTCAAATTTCACCTCTGATCCTTCCCATTCACTTTGCAAGCCTGCCTCCAACCCTGACCCCAGACCCGAAAAAGTGTCCGTACAATGGGGTGCCAGCACGCTCCAAACGGCCCGAAACATGCTCCTAAACACCCGCTGGAGGAAGAGTTGAAAACTTTTGCCCATGACACTTAGTCAAATTTCACCTCTGATCCTTCCCATTCACTTTACTAGCCTGCCTCCAACACTGACCCCACGTCCGAAAAAGTGTTCTTACAGAGCGGTGCCAGCACGCTCCAAACGGCCCGATACATGCTCCTAAACACCCGCTGGAGGAAGAGTTGAAAACTTTTGCCCATGACACTTAGTCAAATTTCACCTCTGATCCTTCCCATTCACTTTACTAGCCTGCCTCCAACACTGACCCCACGTCCGAAAAAGTGTTCTTACAGAGGGGTGCCAGCACGCTCCAAACGGCCCGAAACATGCTCCTAAACACCCGCTGGAGGAAGAGTTGAAAACTTTTGCCCATGACACTTAGTCAAATTTCACCTCTGATCCTTCCCATTCACTTTACTAGCCTGCCTCCAACACTGACCCCACGTCCGAAAAAGTGTTCTTACAGAGGGGTGCCAGCACGCTCCAAACGGCCCGAAACATGCTCCTAAACACCCGCTGGAGGAAGAGTTGAAAACTTTTGCCCATGACACTTAGTCAAATTTCACCTCTGATCCTTCCCATTCACTTTGCAAGCCTGCCTCCAACCCTGACCCCAGACCCGAAAAAGTGTTCTTACAGAGGGGTGCCAGCACGCTCCAAACGGCCCGAAACATGCTCCTAAACACCCGCTGGAGGAAGAGTTGAAAACTTTTGCCCATGACACTTAGTCAAATTTCACCTCTGATCCTTCCCATTCACTTTACTAGCCTGCCTCCAACACTGACCCCACGTCCGAAAAAGTGTTCTTACAGAGGGGTGCCAGCACGCTCCAAACGGCCCGAAACATGCTCCTAAACACCCGCTGGAGGAAGAGTTGAAAACTTTTGCCCATGACACTTAGTCAAATTTCACCTCTGATCCTTCCCATTCACTTTACTAGCCTGCCTCCAACACTGACCCCACGTCCGAAAAAGTGTTCTTACAGAGGGGTGCCAGCACGCTCCAAACGGCCCGAAACATGCTCCTAAACACCCGCTGGAGGAAGAGTTGAAAACTTTTGCCCATGACACTTAGTCAAATTTCACCTCTGATCCTTCCCATTCACTTTACTAGCCTGCCTCCAACACTGACCCCACGTCCGAAAAAGTGTTCTTACAGAGGGGTGCCAGCACGCTCCAAACGGCCCGAAACATGCTCCTAAACACCCGCTGGAGGAAGAGTTGAAAACTTTTGCCCATGACACTTAGTCAAATTTCACCTCTGATCCTTCCCATTCACTTTACTAGCCTGCCTCCAACACTGACCCCACGTCCGAAAAAGTGTTCTTACAGAGGGGTGCCAGCACGCTCCAAACGGCCCGAAACATGCTCCTAAACACCCGCTGGAGGAAGAGTTGAAAACTTTTGCCCATGACACTTAGTCAAATTTCACCTCTGATCCTTCCCATTCACTTTACTAGCCTGCCTCCAACACTGACCCCACGTCCGAAAAAGTGTTCTTACAGAGGGGTGCCAGCACGCTCCAAACGGCCCGAAACATGCTCCTAAACACCCGCTGGAGGAAGAATTGAAAACTTTTGCCCATGACACTTAGTCAAATTTCACCTCTGATCCTTCCCATTCACTTTGCAAGCCTGCCTCCAACCCTGACCCCAGACCCGAAAAAGTGTCCGTACAATGGGGTGCCAGCACGCTCCAAACGGCCCGAAACATGCTCCTAAACACCCGCTGGAGGAAGAGTTGAAAACTTTTACCCATGACACTTAGTCAAATTTCACCTCTGATCCTTCCCATTCACTTTGCAAGCCTGCCTCCAACCCTGACCCCAGACCCGAAAAAGTGTTCTTACAGAGGGGTGCCAGCACACTCCAAACGGCCCGAAACATGCTCCTAAACACCCGCTGGAGGAAGAGTTGAAAACTTTTGCCCATGACACTTAGTCAAATTTCACCTCTGATCCTTCCCATTCACTTTACTAGCCTGCCTCCAACACTGACCCCACGTCCGAAAAAGTGTTCTTACAGAGGGGTGCCAGCACGCTCCAAACGGCCCGAAACATGCTCCTAAACACCCGCTGGAGGAAGAGTTGAAAACTTTTGCCCATGACACTTAGTCAAATTTCACTCTGATCCTTCCCATTCACTTTACTAGCCTGCCTCCAACACTGACCCCACGTCCGAAAAAGTGTTCTTACAGAGGGGTGCCAGCACGCTCCAAACGGCCCGAAACATGCTCCTAAACACCGCTGGAGGAAGAGTTGAAAACTTTTGCCCATGACACTTAGTCAAATTTCACCTCTGATCCTTCCCATTCACTTTGCAAGCCTGCCTCCAACCCTGACCCCAGACCCGAAAAAGTGTCCGTACAATGGGGTGCCAGCACGCTCCAAACGGCCCGAAACATGCTCCTAAACACCCGCTGGAGGAAGAGTTGAAAACTTTTACCCATGACACTTAGTCAAATTTCACCTCTGATCCTTCCCATTCACTTTGCAAGCCTGCCTCCAACCCTGACCCCAGACCCGAAAAAGTGTCCGTACAATGGGGTGCCAGCACGCTCCAAACGGCCCGAAACATGCTCCTAAACACCCGCTGGAGGAAGAGTTGAAAACCTTTTGCCCATGACACTTAGTCAAATTTCACCTCTGATCCTTCCCATTCACTTTACTAGCCTGCCTCCAACACTGACCCCACGTCCGAAAAAGTGTTCTTACAGAGGGGTGCCAGCACGCTCCAAACGGCCCGAAACATGCTCCTAAACACCCGCTGGAGGAAGAGTTGAAAACTTTTGCCCATGACACTTAGTCAAATTTCACCTCTGATCCTTCCCATTCACTTTACTAGCCTGCCTCCAACACTGACCCCACGTCCGAAAAAGTGTTCTTACAGAGGGGTGCCAGCACGCTCCAAACGGCCCGAAACATGCTCCTAAACACCCGCTGGAGGAAGAGTTGAAAACTTTTGCCCATGACAGTCAAATTTCACCTCTGATCCTTCCCATTCACTTTACTAGCCTGCCTCCAACACTGACCCCACGTCCGAAAAAGTGTTCTTACAGAGGGGTGCCAGCACGCTCCAAACGGCCCGAAACATGCTCCTAAACACCCGCTGGAGGAAGAGTTGAAAACTTTTGCCCATGACACTTAGTCAAATTTCACCTCTGATCCTTCCCATTCACTTTACTAGCCTGCCTCCAACACTGACCCCACGTCCGAAAAAGTGTTCTTACAGAGGGGTGCCAGCACGCTCCAAACGGCCCGAAACATGCTCCTAAACACCCGCTGGAGGAAGAATTGAAAACTTTTGCCCATGACACTTAGTCAAATTTCACCTCTGATCCTTCCCATTCACTTTGCAAGCCTGCCTCCAACCCTGACCCCAGACCCGAAAAAGTGTCCGTACAATGGGGTGCCAGCACGCTCCAAACGGCCCGAAACATGCTCCTAAACACCCGCTGGAGGAAGAGTTGAAAACTTTTGCCCATGACACTTAGTCAAATTTCACCTCTGATCCTTCCCATTCACTTTACTAGCCTGCCTCCAACACTGACCCCACGTCCGAAAAAGTGTTCTTACAGAGGGGTGCCAGCACGCTCCAAACGGCCCGAAACATGCTCCTAAACACCCGCTGGAGGAAGAGTTGAAAACTTTTGCCCATGACACTTAGTCAAATTTCACCTCTGATCCTTCCCATTCACTTTGCAAGCCTGCCTCCAACCCTGACCCCAGACACGAAAAAGTGTTCTTACAGAGGGGTGCCAGCACGCTCCAAACGGCCCGAAACATGCTCCTAAACACCCGCTGGAGGAAGAGTTGAAAACTTTTGCCCATGACACTTAGTCAAATTTCACCTCTGATCCTTCCCATTCACTTTGCAAGCCTGCCTCCAACCCTGACCCCAGACACGAAAAAGTGTTCTTACAGAGGGGTGCCAGCACGCTCCAAACGGCCCGAAACATGCTCCTAAACACCCGCTGGAGGAAGAGTTGAAAACTTTTGCCCATGACACTTAGTCAAATTTCACCTCTGATCCTTCCCATTCACTTTGCAAGCCTGCCTCCAACCCTGACCCCAGACCCGAAAAAGTGTTCTTACAGAGGGGTGCCAGCACGCTCCAAACGGCCCGAAACATGCTCCTAAACACCCGCTGGAGGAAGAGTTGAAAACTTTTGCCCATGACACTTAGTCAAATTTCACCTCTGATCCTTCCCATTCACTTTGCAAGCCTGCCTCCAACCCTGACCCCAGACCCGAAAAAGTGTTCTTACAGAGGGGTGCCAGCACGCTCCAAACGGCCCGAAACATGCTCCTAAACACCCGCTGGAGGAAGAGTTGAAAACTTTTGCCCATGACACTTAGTCAAATTTCACCTCTGATCCTTCCCATTCACTTTACTAGCCTGCCTCCAACACTGACCCCACGTCCGAAAAAGTGTTCTTACAGAGGGGTGCCAGCACGCTCCAAACGGCCCGAAACATGCTCCTAAACACCCGCTGGAGGAAGAGTTGAAAACTTTTGCCCATGACACTTAGTCAAATTTCACCTCTGATCCTTCCCATTCACTTTACTAGCCTGCCTCCAACACTGACCCCACGTCCGAAAAAGTGTTCTTACAGAGGGGTGCCAGCACGCTCCAAACGGCCCGAAACATGCTCCTAAACACCCGCTGGAGGAAGAGTTGAAAACTTTTGCCCATGACACTTAGTCAAATTTCACCTCTGATCCTTCCCATTCACTTTGCAAGCCTGCCTCCAACCCTGACCCCAGACACGAAAAAGTGTTCTTACAGAGGGGTGCCAGCACGCTCCAAACGGCCCGAAACATGCTCCTAAACACCCGCTGGAGGAAGAGTTGAAAACTTTTGCCCATGACACTTAGTCAAATTTCACCTCTGATCCTTCCCATTCACTTTACTAGCCTGCCTCCAACACTGACCCCACGTCCGAAAAAGTGTTCTTACAGAGGGGTGCCAGCACGCTCCAAACGGCCCGAAACATGCTCCTAAACACCCGCTGGAGGAAGAGTTGAAAACTTTTGCCCATGACACTTAGTCAAATTTCACCTCTGATCCTTCCCATTCACTTTGCAAGCCTGCCTCCAACCCTGACCCCAGACCCGAAAAAGTGTCCGTACAATGGGGTGCCAGCACGCTCCAAACGGCCCGAAACATGCTCCTAAACACCCGCTGGAGGAAGAGTTGAAAACTAGTTGCCCATGACACTTAGTCAAATTTCACCTCTGATCCTTCCCATTCACTTTGCAAGCCTGCCTCCAACCCTGACCCCAGACACGAAAAAGTGTTCTTACAGAGGGGTGCCAGCACGCTCCAAACGGCCCGAAACATGCTCCTAAACACCCGCTGGAGGAAGAGTTGAAAACTTTTGCCCATGACACTTAGTCAAATTTCACCTCTGATCCTTCCCATTCACTTTGCAAGCCTGCCTCCAACCCTGACCCCAGACCCGAAAAAGTGTTCTTACAGAGGGGTGCCAGCACGCTCCAAACGGCCCGAAACATGCTCCTAAACACCCGCTGGAGGAAGAGTTGAAAACTTTTGCCCATGACACTTAGTCAAATTTCACCTCTGATCCTTCCATTCACTTTGCAAGCCTGCCTCCAACCCTGACCCCAGACCCGAAAAAGTGTTCTTACAGAGGGGTGCCAGCACGCTCCAAACGGCCCGAAACATGCTCCTAAACACCCGCTGGAGGAAGAGTTGAAAACTTTTGCCCATGACACTTTGTCAAATTTCATCTCTGATCCTTCCCATTCACTTTACTAGCCTGCCTCCAACACTGACCCCACGTCCGAAAAAGTGTTCTTACAGAGGGGTGCCAGCACGCTCCAAACGGCCCGAAACATGCTCCTAAACACCCGCTGGAGGAAGAGTTGAAAACTTTTGCCCATGACACTTAGTCAAATTTCACCTCTGATCCTTCCCATTCACTTTACTAGCCTGCCTCCAACACTGACCCCACGTCCGAAAAAGTGTTCTTACAGAGGGGTGCCAGCACGCTCCAAACGGCCCGAAACATGCTCCTAAACACCCGCTGGAGGAAGAGTTGAAAACTTTTGCCCATGACACTTAGTCAAATTTCACCTCTGATCCTTCCCATTCACTTTGCAAGCCTGCCTCCAACCCTGACCCCAGACACGAAAAAGTGTTCTTACAGAGGGGTGCCAGCACGCTCCAAACGGCCCGAAACATGCTCCTAAACACCCGCTGGAGGAAGAGTTGAAAACTTTTGCCCATGACACTTAGTCAAATTTCACCTCTGATCCTTCCCATTCACTTTACTAGCCTGCCT
Organism: Pagrus major; assembly: GCF_040436345.1. NCBI lineage: Eukaryota > Metazoa > Chordata > Actinopteri > Spariformes > Sparidae > Pagrus > Pagrus major. The sequence continues at coordinate 15,202,640 of NC_133228.1, forward strand.
CCAACACTGACCCCACGTCCGAAAAAGTGTTCTTACAGAGGGGTGCCAGCACGCTCCAAACGGCCCGAAACATGCTCCTAAACACCCGCTGGAGGAAGAGTTGAAAACTTTTGCCCATGACACTTAGTCAAATTTCACCTCTGATCCTTCCCATTCACTTTACTAGCCTGCCTCCAACACTGACCCCACGTCCGAAAAAGTGTTCTTACAGAGGGGTGCCAGCACGCTCCAAACGGCCCGAAACATGCTCCTAAACACCCGCTGGAGGAAGAGTTGAAAACTTTTGCCCATGACACTTAGTCAAATTTCACCTCTGATCCTTCCCATTCACTTTACTAGCCTGCCTCCAACACTGACCCCACGTCCGAAAAAGTGTTCTTACAGAGGGGTGCCAGCACGCTCCAAACGGCCCGAAACATGCTCCTAAACACCCGCTGGAGGAAGAATTGAAAACTTTTGCCCATGACACTTAGTCAAATTTCACCTCTGATCCTTCCCATTCACTTTGCAAGCCTGCCTCCAACCCTGACCCCAGACCCGAAAAAGTGTCCGTACAATGGGGTGCCAGCACGCTCCAAACGGCCCGAAACATGCTCCTAAACACCCGCTGGAGGAAGAGTTGAAAACTTTTGCCCATGACACTTAGTCAAATTTCACCTCTGATCCTTCCCATTCACTTTACTAGCCTGCCTCCAACACTGACCCCACGTCCGAAAAAGTGTTCTTACAGAGGGGTGCCAGCACGCTCCAAACGGCCCGAAACATGCTCCTAAACACCCGCTGGAGGAAGAGTTGAAAACTTTTGCCCATGACACTTAGTCAAATTTCACCTCTGATCCTTCCCATTCACTTTACTAGCCTGCCTCCAACACTGACCCCACGTCCGAAAAAGTGTTCTTACAGAGGGGTGCCAGCACGCTCCAAACGGCCCGAAACATGCTCCTAAACACCCGCTGGAGGAAGAGTTGAAAACTTTTGCCCATGACACTTAGTCAAATTTCACCTCTGATCCTTCCCATTCACTTTACTAGCCTGCCTCCAACACTGACCCCACGTCCGAAAAAGTGTTCTTACAGAGGGGTGCCAGCACGCTCCAAACGGCCCGAAACATGCTCCTAAACACCCGCTGGAGGAAGAGTTGAAAACTTTTGCCCATGACACTTAGTCAAATTTCACCTCTGATCCTTCCCATTCACTTTGCAAGCCTGCCTCCAACCCTGACCCCAGACCCGAAAAAGTGTCCGTACAATGGGGTGCCAGCACGCTCCAAACGGCCCGAAACATGCTCCTAAACACCCGCTGGAGGAAGAGTTGAAAACTTTTACCCATGACACTTAGTCAAATTTCACCTCTGATCCTTCCCATTCACTTTGCAAGCCTGCCTCCAACCCTGACCCCAGACCCGAAAAAGTGTCCGTACAATGGGGTGCCAGCACGCTCCAAACGGCCCGAAACATGCTCCTAAACACCCGCTGGAGGAAGAGTTGAAAACTTTTGCCCATGACACTTAGTCAAATTTCACCTCTGATCCTTCCCATTCACTTTACTAGCCTGCCTCCAACACTGACCCCACGTCCGAAAAAGTGTTCTTACAGAGGGGTGCCAGCACGCTCCAAACGGCCCGAAACATGCTCCTAAACACCCGCTGGAGGAAGAGTTGAAAACTTTTGCCCATGACACTTAGTCAAATTTCACCTCTGATCCTTCCCATTCACTTTACTAGCCTGCCTCCAACACTGACCCCACGTCCGAAAAAGTGTTCTTACAGAGGGGTGCCAGCACGCTCCAAACGGCCCGAAACATGCTCCTAAACACCCGCTGGAGGAAGAGTTGAAAACTTTTGCCCATGACACTTAGTCAAATTTCACCTCTGATCCTTCCCATTCACTTTACTAGCCTGCCTCCAACACTGACCCCACGTCCGAAAAAGTGTTCTTACAGAGGGGTGCCAGCACGCTCCAAACGGCCCGAAACATGCTCCTAAACACCCGCTGGAGGAAGAGTTGAAAACTTTTGCCCATGACACTTAGTCAAATTTCACCTCTGATCCTTCCCATTCACTTTACTAGCCTGCCTCCAACACTGACCCCACGTCCGAAAAAGTGTTCTTACAGAGGGGTGCCAGCACGCTCCAAACGGCCCGAAACATGCTCCTAAACACCCGCTGGAGGAAGAGTTGAAAACTTTTGCCCATGACACTTAGTCAAATTTCACCTCTGATCCTTCCCATTCACTTTGCAAGCCTGCCTCCAACCCTGACCCCAGACCCGAAAAAGTGTCCGTACAATGGGGTGCCAGCACGCTCCAAACGGCCCGAAACATGCTCCTAAACACCCGCTGGAGGAAGAGTTGAAAACTTTTACCCATGACACTTAGTCAAATTTCACCTCTGATCCTTCCCATTCACTTTGCAAGCCTGCCTCCAACCCTGACCCCAGACCCGAAAAAGTGTCCGTACAATGGGGTGCCAGCACGCTCCAAACGGCCCGAAACATGCTCCTAAACACCCGCTGGAGGAAGAGTTGAAAACTTTTGCCCATGACACTTAGTCAAATTTCACCTCTGATCCTTCCCATTCACTTTGCAAGCCTGCCTCCAACCCTGACCCCAGACCCGAAAAAGTGTTCTTACAGAGGGGTGCCAGCACGCTCCAAACGGCCCGAAACATGCTCCTAAACACCCGCTGGAGGAAGAGTTGAAAACTTTTGCCCATGACACTTAGTCAAATTTCACCTCTGATCCTTCCCATTCACTTTACTAGCCTGCCTCCAACACTGACCCCACGTCCGAAAAAGTGTTCTTACAGAGGGGTGCCAGCACGCTCCAAACGGCCCGAAACATGCTCCTAAACACCCGCTGGAGGAAGAGTTGAAAACTTTTGCCCATGACACTTAGTCAAATTTCACCTCTGATCCTTCCCATTCACTTTGCAAGCCTGCCTCCAACCCTGACCCCAGACCCGAAAAAGTGTCCGTACAATGGGGTGCCAGCACGCTCCAAACGGCCCGAAACATGCTCCTAAACACCCGCTGGAGGAAGAGTTGAAAACTTTTACCCATGACACTTAGTCAAATTTCACCTCTGATCCTTCCCATTCACTTTGCAAGCCTGCCTCCAACCCTGACCCCAGACCCGAAAAAGTGTCCGTACAATGGGGTGCCAGCACGCTCCAAACGGCCCGAAACATGCTCCTAAACACCCGCTGGAGGAAGAGTTGAAAACTTTTGCCCATGACACTTAGTCAAATTTCACCTCTGATCCTTCCCATTCACTTTACTAGCCTGCCTCCAACACTGACCCCACGTCCGAAAAAGTGTTCTTACAGAGGGGTGCCAGCACGCTCCAAACGGCCCGAAACATGCTCCTAAACACCCGCTGGAGGAAGAGTTGAAAACTTTTGCCCATGACACTTAGTCAAATTTCAACTCTGATCCTTCCCATTCACTTTGCAAGCCTGCCTCCAACCCTGACCCCAGACCCGAAAAAGTGTTCTTACAGAGGGGTGCCAGCACGCTCCAAACGGCCCGAAACATGCTCCTAAACACCCGCTGGAGGAAGAGTTGAAAACTTTTGCCCATGACACTTAGTCAAATTTCACCTCTGATCCTTCCCATTCACTTTACTAGCCTGCCTCCAACACTGACCCCACGTCCGAAAAAGTGTTCTTACAGAGGGGTGCCAGCACGCTCCAAACGGCCCGAAACATGCTCCTAAACACCCGCTGGAGGAAGAGTTGAAAACTTTTGCCCATGACACTTAGTCAAATTTCACCTCTGATCCTTCCCATTCACTTTACTAGCCTGCCTCCAACACTGACCCCACGTCCGAAAAAGTGTTCTTACAGAGGGGTGCCAGCACGCTCCAAACGGCCCGAAACATGCTCCTAAACACCCGCTGGAGGAAGAGTTGAAAACTTTTGCCCATGACACTTAGTCAAATTTCACCTCTGATCCTTCCCATTCACTTTACTAGCCTGCCTCCAACACTGACCCCACGTCCGAAAAAGTGTTCTTACAGAGGGGTGCCAGCACGCTCCAAACGGCCCGAAACATGCTCCTAAACACCCGCTGGAGGAAGAGTTGAAAACTTTTGCCCATGACACTTAGTCAAATTTCACCTCTGATCCTTCCCATTCACTTTACTAGCCTGCCTCCAACACTGACCCCACGTCCGAAAAAGTGTTCTTACAGAGGGGTGCCAGCACGCTCCAAACGGCCCGAAACATGCTCCTAAACACCCGCTGGAGGAAGAGTTGAAAACTTTTGCCCATGACACTTAGTCAAATTTCACCTCTGATCCTTCCCATTCACTTTACTAGCCTGCCTCCAACACTGACCCCACGTCCGAAAAAGTGTTCTTACAGAGGGGTGCCAGCACGCTCCAAACGGCCCGAAACATGCTCCTAAACACCCGCTGGAGGAAGAGTTGAAAACTTTTGCCCATGACACTTAGTCAAATTTCACCTCTGATCCTTCCCATTCACTTTGCAAGCCTGCCTCCAACCCTGACCCCAGACCCGAAAAAGTGTCCGTACAATGGGGTGCCAGCACGCTCCAAACGGCCCGAAACATGCTCCTAAACACCCGCTGGAGGAAGAGTTGAAAACTTTTACCCATGACACTTAGTCAAATTTCACCTCTGATCCTTCCCATTCACTTTGCAAGCCTGCCTCCAACCCTGACCCCAGACCCGAAAAAGTGTCCGTACAATGGGGTGCCAGCACGCTCCAAACGGCCCGAAACATGCTCCTAAACACCCGCTGGAGGAAGAGTTGAAAACTTTTGCCCATGACACTTAGTCAAATTTCACCTCTGATCCTTCCCATTCACTTTGCAAGCCTGCCTCCAACCCTGACCCCAGACCCGAAAAAGTGTTCTTACAGAGGGGTGCCAGCACGCTCCAAACGGCCCGAAACATGCTCCTAAACACCCGCTGGAGGAAGAGTTGAAAACTTTTGCCCATGACACTTAGTCAAATTTCACCTCTGATCCTTCCCATTCACTTTACTAGCCTGCCTCCAACACTGACCCCACGTCCGAAAAAGTGTTCTTACAGAGGGGTGCCAGCACGCTCCAAACGGCCCGAAACATGCTCCTAAACACCCGCTGGAGGAAGAGTTGAAAACTTTTGCCCATGACACTTAGTCAAATTTCACCTCTGATCCTTCCCATTCACTTTGCAAGCCTGCCTCCAACCCTGACCCCAGACCCGAAAAAGTGTCCGTACAATGGGGTGCCAGCACGCTCCAAACGGCCCGAAACATGCTCCTAAACACCCGCTGGAGGAAGAGTTGAAAACTTTTACCCATGACACTTAGTCAAATTTCACCTCTGATCCTTCCCATTCACTTTGCAAGCCTGCCTCCAACCCTGACCCCAGACCCGAAAAAGTGTCCGTACAATGGGGTGCCAGCACGCTCCAAACGGCCCGAAACATGCTCCTAAACACCCGCTGGAGGAAGAGTTGAAAACTTTTGCCCATGACACTTAGTCAAATTTCACCTCTGATCCTTCCCATTCACTTTACTAGCCTGCCTCCAACACTGACCCCACGTCCGAAAAAGTGTTCTTACAGAGGGGTGCCAGCACGCTCCAAACGGCCCGAAACATGCTCCTAAACACCCGCTGGAGGAAGAGTTGAAAACTTTTGCCCATGACACTTAGTCAAATTTCAACTCTGATCCTTCCCATTCACTTTGCAAGCCTGCCTCCAACCCTGACCCCAGACCCGAAAAAGTGTTCTTACAGAGGGGTGCCAGCACGCTCCAAACGGCCCGAAACATGCTCCTAAACACCCGCTGGAGGAAGAGTTGAAAACTTTTGCCCATGACACTTAGTCAAATTTCACCTCTGATCCTTCCCATTCACTTTACTAGCCTGCCTCCAACACTGACCCCACGTCCGAAAAAGTGTTCTTACAGAGGGGTGCCAGCACGCTCCAAACGGCCCGAAACATGCTCCTAAACACCCGCTGGAGGAAGAGTTGAAAACTTTTGCCCATGACACTTAGTCAAATTTCACCTCTGATCCTTCCCATTCACTTTACTAGCCTGCCTCCAACACTGACCCCACGTCCGAAAAAGTGTTCTTACAGAGGGGTGCCAGCACGCTCCAAACGGCCCGAAACATGCTCCTAAACACCCGCTGGAGGAAGAGTTGAAAACTTTTGCCCATGACACTTAGTCAAATTTCAACTCTGATCCTTCCCATTCACTTTGCAAGCCTGCCTCCAACCCTGACCCCAGACCCGAAAAAGTGTTCTTACAGAGGGGTGCCAGCACGCTCCAAACGGCCCGAAACATGCTCCTAAACACCCGCTGGAGGAAGAGTTGAAAACTTTTGCCCATGACACTTAGTCAAATTTCACCTCTGATCCTTCCCATTCACTTTACTAGCCTGCCTCCAACACTGACCCCACGTCCGAAAAAGTGTTCTTACAGAGGGGTGCCAGCACGCTCCAAACGGCCCGAAACATGCTCCTAAACACCCGCTGGAGGAAGAGTTGAAAACTTTTGCCCATGACACTTAGTCAAATTTCACCTCTGATCCTTCCCATTCACTTTGCAAGCCTGCCTCCAACCCTGACCCCAGACACGAAAAAGTGTTCTTACAGAGGGGTGCCAGCACGCTCCAAACGGCCCGAAACATGCTCCTAAACACCCGCTGGAGGAAGAGTTGAAAACTTTTGCCCATGACACTTAGTCAAATTTCACCTCTGATCCTTCCCATTCACTTTGCAAGCCTGCCTCCAACCCTGACCCCAGACCCGAAAAAGTGTTCTTACAGAGGGGTGCCAGCACGCTCCAAACGGCCCGAAACATGCTCCTAAACACCCGCTGGAGGAAGAGTTGAAAACTTTTGCCCATGACACTTAGTCAAATTTCACCTCTGATCCTTCCCATTCACTTTGCAAGCCTGCCTCCAACCCTGACCCCAGACCCGAAAAAGTGTTCTTACAGAGGGGTGCCAGCACGCTCCAAACGGCCCGAAACATGCTCCTAAACACCCGCTGGAGGAAGAGTTGAAAACTTTTGCCCATGACACTTAGTCAAATTTCACCTCTGATCCTTCCCATTCACTTTACTAGCCTGCCTCCAACACTGACCCCACGTCCGAAAAAGTGTTCTTACAGAGGGGTGCCAGCACGCTCCAAACGGCCCGAAACATGCTCCTAAACACCCGCTGGAGGAAGAGTTGAAAACTTTTGCCCATGACACTTAGTCAAATTTCACCTCTGATCCTTCCCATTCACTTTACTAGCCTGCCTCCAACACTGACCCCACGTCCGAAAAAGTGTTCTTACAGAGGGGTGCCAGCACGCTCCAAACGGCCCGAAACATGCTCCTAAACACCCGCTGGAGGAAGAGTTGAAAACTTTTGCCCATGACACTTAGTCAAATTTCACCTCTGATCCTTCCCATTCACTTTGCAAGCCTGCCTCCAACCCTGACCCCAGACACGAAAAAGTGTTCTTACAGAGGGGTGCCAGCACGCTCCAAACGGCCCGAAACATGCTCCTAAACACCCGCTGGAGGAAGAGTTGAAAACTTTTGCCCATGACACTTAGTCAAATTTCACCTCTGATCCTTCCCATTCACTTTACTAGCCTGCCTCCAACACTGACCCCACGTCCGAAAAAGTGTTCTTACAGAGGGGTGCCAGCACGCTCCAAACGGCCCGAAACATGCTCCTAAACACCCGCTGGAGGAAGAGTTGAAAACTTTTGCCCATGACACTTAGTCAAATTTCACCTCTGATCCTTCCCATTCACTTTACTAGCCTGCCTCCAACACTGACCCCACGTCCGAAAAAGTGTTCTTACAGAGGGGTGCCAGCACGCTCCAAACGGCCCGAAACATGCTCCTAAACACCCGCTGGAGGAAGAGTTGAAAACTTTTGCCCATGACACTTAGTCAAATTTCACCTCTGATCCTTCCCATTCACTTTGCAAGCCTGCCTCCAACCCTGACCCCAGACCCGAAAAAGTGTCCGTACAATGGGGTGCCAGCACGCTCCAAACGGCCCGAAACATGCTCCTAAACACCCGCTGGAGGAAGAGTTGAAAACTTTTGCCCATGACACTTAGTCAAATTTCACCTCTGATCCTTCCCATTCACTTTACTAGCCTGCCTCCAACACTGACCCCACGTCCGAAAAAGTGTTCTTACAGAGGGGTGCCAGCACGCTCCAAACGGCCCGAAACATGCTCCTAAACACCCGCTGGAGGAAGAGTTGAAAACTTTTGCCCATGACACTTAGTCAAATTTCACCTCTGATCCTTCCCATTCACTTTACTAGCCTGCCTCCAACACTGACCCCACGTCCGAAAAAGTGTTCTTACAGAGGGGTGCCAGCACGCTCCAAACGGCCCGAAACATGCTCCTAAACACCCGCTGGAGGAAGAGTTGAAAACTTTTGCCCATGACACTTAGTCAAATTTCACCTCTGATCCTTCCCATTCACTTTACTAGCCTGCCTCCAACACTGACCCCACGTCCGAAAAAGTGTTCTTACAGAGGGGTGCCAGCACGCTCCAAACGGCCCGAAACATGCTCCTAAACACCCGCTGGAGGAAGAGTTGAAAACTTTTGCCCATGACACTTAGTCAAATTTCACCTCTGATCCTTCCCATTCACTTTGCAAGCCTGCCTCCAACCCTGACCCCAGACCCGAAAAAGTGTCCGTACAATGGGGTGCCAGCACGCTCCAAACGGCCCGAAACATGCTCCTAAACACCCGCTGGAGGAAGAGTTGAAAACTTTTACCCATGACACTTAGTCAAATTTCACCTCTGATCCTTCCCATTCACTTTGCAAGCCTGCCTCCAACCCTGACCCCAGACCCGAAAAAGTGTCCGTACAATGGGGTGCCAGCACGCTCCAAACGGCCCGAAACATGCTCCTAAACACCCGCTGGAGGAAGAGTTGAAAACTTTTGCCCATGACACTTAGTCAAATTTCACCTCTGATCCTTCCCATTCACTTTACTAGCCTGCCTCCAACACTGACCCCACGTCCGAAAAAGTGTTCTTACAGAGGGGTGCCAGCACGCTCCAAACGGCCCGAAACATGCTCCTAAACACCCGCTGGAGGAAGAGTTGAAAACTTTTGCCCATGACACTTAGTCAAATTTCACCTCTGATCCTTCCCATTCACTTTACTAGCCTGCCTCCAACACTGACCCCACGTCCGAAAAAGTGTTCTTACAGAGGGGTGCCAGCACGCTCCAAACGGCCCGAAACATGCTCCTAAACACCCGCTGGAGGAAGAGTTGAAAACTTTTGCCCATGACACTTAGTCAAATTTCACCTCTGATCCTTCCCATTCACTTTGCAAGCCTGCCTCCAACCCTGACCCCAGACCCGAAAAAGTGTCCGTACAATGGGGTGCCAGCACGCTCCAAACGGCCCGAAACATGCTCCTAAACACCCGCTGGAGGAAGAGTTGAAAACTTTTGCCCATGACACTTAGTCAAATTTCACCTCTGATCCTTCCCATTCACTTTACTAGCCTGCCTCCAACACTGACCCCACGTCCGAAAAAGTGTTCTTACAGAGGGGTGCCAGCACGCTCCAAACGGCCCGAAACATGCTCCTAAACACCCGCTGGAGGAAGAGTTGAAAACTTTTGCCCATGACACTTAGTCAAATTTCACCTCTGATCCTTCCCATTCACTTTACTAGCCTGCCTCCAACACTGACCCCACGTCCGAAAAAGTGTTCTTACAGAGGGGTGCCAGCACGCTCCAAACGGCCCGAAACATGCTCCTAAACACCCGCTGGAGGAAGAGTTGAAAACTTTTGCCCATGACACTTAGTCAAATTTCACCTCTGATCCTTCCCATTCACTTTACTAGCCTGCCTCCAACACTGACCCCACGTCCGAAAAAGTGTTCTTACAGAGGGGTGCCAGCACGCTCCAAACGGCCCGAAACATGCTCCTAAACACCCGCTGGAGGAAGAGTTGAAAACTTTTGCCCATGACACTTAGTCAAATTTCACCTCTGATCCTTCCCATTCACTTTGCAAGCCTGCCTCCAACCCTGACCCCAGACCCGAAAAAGTGTCCGTACAATGGGGTGCCAGCACGCTCCAAACGGCCCGAAACATGCTCCTAAACACCCGCTGGAGGAAGAGTTGAAAACTTTTACCCATGACACTTAGTCAAATTTCACCTCTGATCCTTCCCATTCACTTTGCAAGCCTGCCTCCAACCCTGACCCCAGACCCGAAAAAGTGTTCTTACAGAGGGGTGCCAGCACGCTCCAAACGGCCCGAAACATGCTCCTAAACACCCGCTGGAGGAAGAGTTGAAAACTTTTGCCCATGACACTTAGTCAAATTTCACCTCTGATCCTTCCCATTCACTTTGCAAGCCTGCCTCCAACCCTGACCCCAGACCCGAAAAAGTGTCCGTACAATGGGGTGCCAGCACGCTCCAAACGGCCCGAAACATGCTCCTAAACACCCGCTGGAGGAAGAGTTGAAAACTTTTACCCATGACACTTAGTCAAATTTCACCTCTGATCCTTCCCATTCACTTTGCAAGCCTGCCTCCAACCCTGACCCCAGACCCGAAAAAGTGTCCGTACAATGGGGTGCCAGCACGCTCCAAACGGCCCGAAACATGCTCCTAAACACCCGCTGGAGGAAGAGTTGAAAACTTTTACCCATGACACTTCGTCAAATTTCAACTCTGATCCTTCCCATTCACTTTGCAAGCCTGCCTCCAACCCTGACCCCAGACCCGAAAAAGTGTTCTTACAGAGGGGTGCCAGCACGCTCCAAACGGCCCGAAACATGCTCCTAAACACCCGCTGGAGGAAGAGTTGAAAACTTTTGCCCATGACACTTAGTCAAATTTCACCTCTGATCCTTCCCATTCACTTTACTAGCCTGCCTCCAACACTGACCCCACGTCCGAAAAAGTGTTCTTACAGAGGGGTGCCAGCACGCTCCAAACGGCCCGAAACATGCTCCTAAACACCCGCTGGAGGAAGAGTTGAAAACTTTTGCCCATGACACTTAGTCAAATTTCACCTCTGATCCTTCCCATTCACTTTACTAGCCTGCCTCCAACACTGACCCCACGTCCGAAAAAGTGTTCTTACAGAGGGGTGCCAGCACGCTCCAAACGGCCCGAAACATGCTCCTAAACACCCGCTGGAGGAAGAGTTGAAAACTTTTGCCCATGACACTTAGTCAAATTTCAACTCTGATCCTTCCCATTCACTTTGCAAGCCTGCCTCCAACCCTGACCCCAGACCCGAAAAAGTGTTCTTACAGAGGGGTGCCAGCACGCTCCAAACGGCCCGAAACATGCTCCTAAACACCCGCTGGAGGAAGAGTTGAAAACTTTTGCCCATGACACTTAGTCAAATTTCACCTCTGATCCTTCCCATTCACTTTACTAGCCTGCCTCCAACACTGACCCCACGTCCGAAAAAGTGTTCTTACAGAGGGGTGCCAGCACGCTCCAAACGGCCCGAAACATGCTCCTAAACACCCGCTGGAGGAAGAGTTGAAAACTTTTGCCCATGACACTTAGTCAAATTTCACCTCTGATCCTTCCCATTCACTTTACTAGCCTGCCTCCAACACTGACCCCACGTCCGAAAAAGTGTTCTTACAGAGGGGTGCTCCTAAACACCCGCTGGAGGAAGAGTTGAAAACTTTTGCCCATGACACTTAGTCAAATTTCACCTCTGATCCTTCCCATTCACTTTACTAGCCTGCCTCCAACACTGACCCCACGTCCGAAAAAGTGTTCTTACAGAGGGGTGCCAGCACGCTCCAAACGGCCCGAAACATGCTCCTAAACACCCGCTGGAGGAAGAGTTGAAAACTTTTGCCCATGACACTTAGTCAAATTTCACCTCTGATCCTTCCCATTCACTTTGCAAGCCTGCCTCCAACCCTGACCCCAGACCCGAAAAAGTGTTCTTACAAAGGGGTGCCAGCACGCTCCAAACGGCCCGAAACATGCTCCTAAACACCCGCTGGAGGAAGAGTTGAAAACTTTTACCCATGACACTTAGTCAAATTTCACCTCTGATCCTTCCCATTCACTTTGCAAGCCTGCCTCCAACCCTGACCCCAGACCCGAAAAAGTGTTCTTACAGAGGGGTGCCAGCACGCTCCAAACGGCCCGAAACATGCTCCTAAACACCCGCTGGAGGAAGAGTTGAAAACTTTTGCCCATGACACTTAGTCAAATTTCACCTCTGATCCTTCCCATTCACTTTACTAGCCTGCCTCCAACACTGACCCCACGTCCGAAAAAGTGTTCTTACAGAGGGGTGCCAGCACGCTCCAAACGGCCCGAAACATGCTCCTAAACACCCGCTGGAGGAAGAGTTGAAAACTTTTGCCCATGACACTTAGTCAAATTTCACCTCTGATCCTTCCCATTCACTTTACTAGCCTGCCTCCAACACTGATCCCACGTCCGAAAAAGTGTTCTTACAGAGGGGTGCCAGCACGCTCCAAACGGCCCGAAACATGCTCCTAAACACCCGCTGGAGGAAGAGTTGAAAACTTTTGCCCATGACACTTAGTCAAATTTCACCTCTGATCCTTCCCATTCACTTTACTAGCCTGCCTCCAACACTGACCCCACGTCCGAAAAAGTGTTCTTACAGAGGGGTGCCAGCACGCTCCAAACGGCCCGAAACATGCTCCTAAACACCCGCTGGAGGAAGAGTTGAAAACTTTTGCCCATGACACTTAGTCAAATTTCACCTCTGATCCTTCCCATTCACTTTACTAGCCTGCCTCCAACACTGACCCCACGTCCGAAAAAGTGTTCTTACAGAGGGGTGCCAGCACGCTCCAAACGGCCCGAAACATGCTCCTAAACACCCGCTGGAGGAAGAGTTGAAAACTTTTGCCCATGACACTTAGTCAAATTTCACCTCTGATCCTTCCCATTCACTTTACTAGCCTGCCTCCAACACTGACCCCACGTCCGAAAAAGTGTTCTTACAGAGGGGTGCCAGCACGCTCCAAACGGCCCGAAACATGCTCCTAAACACCCGCTGGAGGAAGAGTTGAAAACTTTTACCCATGACACTTAGTCAAATTTCACCTCTGATCCTTCCCATTCACTTTGCAAGCCTGCCTCCAACCCTGACCCCAGACCCGAAAAAGTGTTCTTACAGAGGGGTGCCAGCACGCTCCAAACGGCCCGAAACATGCTCCTAAACACCCGCTGGAGGAAGAGTTGAAAACTTTTGCCCATGACACTTAGTCAAATTTCACCTCTGATCCTTCCCATTCACTTTACTAGCCTGCCTCCAACACTGACCCCACGTCCGAAAAAGTGTTCTTACAGAGGGGTGCCAGCACGCTCCAAACGGCCCGAAACATGCTCCTAAACACCCGCTGGAGGAAGAGTTGAAAACTTTTGCCCATGACACTTAGTCAAATTTCACCTCTGATCCTTCCCATTCACTTTGCAAGCCTGCCTCCAACCCTGACCCCAGACCCGAAAAAGTGTCCGTACAATGGGGTGCCAGCACGCTCCAAACGGCCCGAAACATGCTCCTAAACACCCGCTGGAGGAAGAGTTGAAAACTTTTACCCATGACACTTAGTCAAATTTCACCTCTGATCCTTCCCATTCACTTTGCAAGCCTGCCTCCAACCCTGACCCCAGACCCGAAAAAGTGTCCGTACAATGGGGTGCCAGCACGCTCCAAACGGCCCGAAACATGCTCCTAAACACCCGCTGGAGGAAGAGTTGAAAACTTTTACCCATGACACTTAGTCAAATTTCACCTCTGATCCTTCCCATTCACTTTGCAAGCCTGCCTCCAACCCTGACCCCAGACCCGAAAAAGTGTCCGTACAATGGGGTGCCAGCACGCTCCAAACGGCCCGAAACATGCTCCTAAACACCCGCTGGAGGAAGAGTTGAAAACTTTTGCCCATGACACTTAGTCAAATTTCACCTCTGATCCTTCCCATTCACTTTACTAGCCTGCCTCCAACACTGACCCCACGTCCGAAAAAGTGTTCTTACAGAGGGGTGCCAGCACGCTCCAAACGGCCCGAAACATGCTCCTAAACACCCGCTGGAGGAAGAGTTGAAAACTTTTGCCCATGACACTTAGTCAAATTTCACCTCTGATCCTTCCCATTCACTTTAAGCCTGCCTCCAACACTGACCCCACGTCCGAAAAAGTGTTCTTACAGAGGGGTGCCAGCACGCTCCAAACGGCCCGAAACATGCTCCTAAACACCCGCTGGAGGAAGAGTTGAAAACTTTTGCCCATGACACTTAGTCAAATTTCACCTCTGATCCTTCCCATTCACTTTGCAAGCCTGCCTCCAACCCTGACCCCAGACCCGAAAAAGTGTCGTACAGAGGGGTGCCAGCACGCTCCAAACGGCCCGAAACATGCTCCTAAACACCCGCTGGAGGAAGAGTTGAAAACTTTTACCCATGACACTTAGTCAAATTTCACCTCTGATCCTTCCCATTCACTTTGCAAGCCTGCCTCCAACCCTGACCCCAGACCCGAAAAAGTGTCCGTACAATGGGGTGCCAGCACGCTCCAAACGGCCGAAACATGCTCCTAAACACCCGCTGGAGGAAGAGTTGAAAACTTTTTTTTGCCCATGACACTTAGTCAAATTTCACCTCTGATCCTTCCCATTCACTTTACTAGCCTGCCTCCAACACTGACCCCACGTCCGAAAAAGTGTTCTTACAGAGGGGTGCCAGCACGCTCCAAACGGCCCGAAACATGCTCCTAAACACCCGCTGGAGGAAGAGTTGAAAACTTTTGCCCATGACACTTAGTCAAATTTCAACTCTGATCCTTCCCATTCACTTTGCAAGCCTGCCTCCAACCCTGACCCCAGACCCGAAAAAGTGTTCTTACAGAGGGGTGCCAGCACGCTCCAAACGGCCCGAAACATGCTCCTAAACACCCGCTGGAGGAAGAGTTGAAAACTTTTGCCCATGACACTTAGTCAAATTTCACCTCTGATCCTTCCCATTCACTTTACTAGCCTGCCTCCAACACTGACCCCACGTCCGAAAAAGTGTTCTTACAGAGGGGTGCCAGCACGCTCCAAACGGCCCGAAACATGCTCCTAAACACCCGCTGGAGGAAGAGTTGAAAACTTTTGCCCATGACACTTAGTCAAATTTCACCTCTGATCCTTCCCATTCACTTTACTAGCCTGCCTCCAACACTGACCCCACGTCCGAAAAAGTGTTCTTACAGAGGGGTGCTCCTAAACACCCGCTGGAGGAAGAGTTGAAAACTTTTGCCCATGACACTTAGTCAAATTTCACCTCTGATCCTTCCCATTCACTTTACTAGCCTGCCTCCAACACTGACCCCACGTCCGAAAAAGTGTTCTTACAGAGGGGTGCCAGCACGCTCCAAACGGCCCGAAACATGCTCCTAAACACCCGCTGGAGGAAGAGTTGAAAACTTTTGCCCATGACACTTAGTCAAATTTCACCTCTGATCCTTCCCATTCACTTTGCAAGCCTGCCTCCAACCCTGACCCCAGACCCGAAAAAGTGTTCTTACAAAGGGGTGCCAGCACGCTCCAAACGGCCCGAAACATGCTCCTAAACACCCGCTGGAGGAAGAGTTGAAAACTTTTGCCCATGACACTTAGTCAAATTTCACCTCTGATCCTTCCCATTCACTTTGCAAGCCTGCCTCCAACCCTGACCCCAGACCCGAAAAAGTGTCCGTACAATGGGGTGCCAGCACGCTCCAAACGGCCCGAAACATGCTCCTAAACACCCGCTGGAGGAAGAGTTGAAAACTTTTACCCATGACACTTAGTCAAATTTCACCTCTGATCCTTCCCATTCACTTTGCAAGCCTGCCTCCAACCCTGACCCCAGACCCGAAAAAGTGTCCGTACAATGGGGTGCCAGCACGCTCCAAACGGCCCGAAACATGCTCCTAAACACCCGCTGGAGGAAGAGTTGAAAACTTTTACCCATGACACTTAGTCAAATTTCACCTCTGATCCTTCCCATTCACTTTGCAAGCCTGCCTCCAACCCTGACCCCAGACCCGAAAAAGTGTCCGTACAATGGGGTGCCAGCACGCTCCAAACGGCCCGAAACATGCTCCTAAACACCCGCTGGAGGAAGAGTTGAAAACTTTTGCCCATGACACTTAGTCAAATTTCACCTCTGATCCTTCCCATTCACTTTACTAGCCTGCCTCCAACACTGACCCCACGTCCGAAAAAGTGTTCTTACAGAGGGGTGCCAGCACGCTCCAAACGGCCCGAAACATGCTCCTAAACACCCGCTGGAGGAAGAGTTGAAAACTTTTGCCCATGACACTTAGTCAAATTTCACCTCTGATCCTTCCCATTCACTTTACTAGCCTGCCTCCAACACTGACCCCACGTCCGAAAAAGTGTTCTTACAGAGGGGTGCCAGCACGCTCCAAACGGCCCGAAACATGCTCCTAAACACCCGCTGGAGGAAGAGTTGAAAACTTTTGCCCATGACACTTCGTCAAATTTCAACTCTGATCCTTCCCATTCACTTTGCAAGCCTGCCTCCAACCCTGACCCCAGACCCGAAAAAGTGTTCTTACAGAGGGGTGCCAGCACGCTCCAAACGGCCCGAAACATGCTCCTAAACACCCGCTGGAGGAAGAGTTGAAAACTTTTGCCCATGACACTTAGTCAAATTTCACCTCTGATCCTTCCCATTCACTTTACTAGCCTGCCTCCAACACTGACCCCACGTCCGAAAAAGTGTTCTTACAGAGGGGTGCTCCTAAACACCCGCTGGAGGAAGAGTTGAAAACTTTTGCCCATGACACTTAGTCAAATTTCACCTCTGATCCTTCCCATTCACTTTACTAGCCTGCCTCCAACACTGACCCCACGTCCGAAAAAGTGTTCTTACAGAGGGGTGCCAGCACGCTCCAAACGGCCCGAAACATGCTCCTAAACACCCGCTGGAGGAAGAGTTGAAAACTTTTGCCCATGACACTTAGTCAAATTTCACCGCTGATCCTTCCCATTCACTTTGCAAGCCTGCCTCCAACCCTGACCCCAGACCCGAAAAAGTGTTCTTACAAAGGGGTGCCAGCACGCTCCAAACGGCCCGAAACATGCTCCTAAACACCCGCTGGAGGAAGAGTTGAAAACTTTTACCCATGACACTTAGTCAAATTTCACCTCTGATCCTTCCCATTCACTTTGCAAGCCTGCCTCCAACCCTGACCCCAGACCCGAAAAAGTGTTCTTACAGAGGGGTGCCAGCACGCTCCAAACGGCCCGAAACATGCTCCTAAACACCCGCTGGAGGAAGAGTTGAAAACTTTTGCCCATGACACTTAGTCAAATTTCACCTCTGATCCTTCCCATTCACTTTACTAGCCTGCCTCCAACACTGACCCCACGTCCGAAAAAGTGTTCTTACAGAGGGGTGCCAGCACGCTCCAAACGGCCCGAAACATGCTCCTAAACACCCGCTGGAGGAAGAGTTGAAAACTTTTGCCCATGACACTTAGTCAAATTTCACCTCTGATCCTTCCCATTCACTTTACTAGCCTGCCTCCAACACTGACCCCACGTCCGAAAAAGTGTTCTTACAGAGGGGTGCCAGCACGCTCCAAACGGCCCGAAACATGCTCCTAAACACCCGCTGGAGGAAGAGTTGAAAACTTTTACCCATGACACTTAGTCAAATTTCACCTCTGATCCTTCCCATTCACTTTGCAAGCCTGCCTCCAACCCTGACCCCAGACCCGAAAAAGTGTTCTTACAGAGGGGTGCCAGCACGCTCCAAACGGCCCGAAACATGCTCCTAAACACCCGCTGGAGGAAGAGTTGAAAACTTTTGCCCATGACACTTAGTCAAATTTCACCTCTGATCCTTCCCATTCACTTTACTAGCCTGCCTCCAACACTGACCCCACGTCCGAAAAAGTGTTCTTACAGAGGGGTGCCAGCACGCTCCAAACGGCCCGAAACATGCTCCTAAACACCCGCTGGAGGAAGAGTTGAAAACTTTTGCCCATGACACTTAGTCAAATTTCACCTCTGATCCTTCCCATTCACTTTGCAAGCCTGCCTCCAACCCTGACCCCAGACCCGAAAAAGTGTCCGTACAATGGGGTGCCAGCACGCTCCAAACGGCCCGAAACATGCTCCTAAACACCCGCTGGAGGAAGAGTTGAAAACTTTTACCCATGACACTTAGTCAAATTTCACCTCTGATCCTTCCCATTCACTTTGCAAGCCTGCCTCCAACCTGACCCCAGACCCGAAAAAGTGTCCGTACAATGGGGTGCCAGCACGCTCCAAACGGCCCGAAACATGCTCCTAAACACCCGCTGGAGGAAGAGTTGAAAACTTTTACCCATGACACTTAGTCAAATTTCACCTCTGATCCTTCCCATTCACTTTGCAAGCCTGCCTCCAACCCTGACCCCAGACCCCGAAAAAGTGTCCGTACAATGGGGTGCCAGCACGCTCCAAACGGCCCGAAACATGCTCCTAAACACCCGCTGGAGGAAGAGTTGAAAACTTTTGCCCATGACACTTAGTCAAATTTCACCTCTGATCCTTCCCATTCACTTTACTAGCCTGCCTCCAACACTGACCCCACGTCCGAAAAAGTGTTCTTACAGAGGGGTGCCAGCACGCTCCAAACGGCCCGAAACATGCTCCTAAACACCCGCTGGAGGAAGAGTTGAAAACTTTTGCCCATGACACTTAGTCAAATTTCACCTCTGATCCTTCCCATTCACTTTACTAGCCTGCCTCCAACACTGACCCCACGTCCGAAAAAGTGTTCTTACAGAGGGGTGCCAGCACGCTCCAAACGGCCCGAAACATGCTCCTAAACACCCGCTGGAGGAAGAGTTGAAAACTTTTGCCCATGACACTTAGTCAAATTTCACCTCTGATCCTTCCCATTCACTTTACTAGCCTGCCTCCAACACTGACCCCACGTCCGAAAAAGTGTTCTTACAGAGGGGTGCCAGCACGCTCCAAACGGCCCGAAACATGCTCCTAAACACCCGCTGGAGGAAGAGTTGAAAACTTTTACCCATGACACTTAGTCAAATTTCACCTCTGATCCTTCCCATTCACTTTGCAAGCCTGCCTCCAACCCTGACCCCAGACCCGAAAAAGTGTTCTTACAGAGGGGTGCCAGCACGCTCCAAACGGCCCGAAACATGCTCCTAAACACCCGCTGGAGGAAGAGTTGAAAACTTTTGCCCATGACACTTAGTCAAATTTCACCTCTGATCCTTCCCATTCACTTTACTAGCCTGCCTCCAACACTGACCCCACGTCCGAAAAAGTGTTCTTACAGAGGGGTGCCAGCACGCTCCAAACGGCCCGAAACATGCTCCTAAACACCCGCTGGAGGAAGAGTTGAAAACTTTTGCCCATGACACTTAGTCAAATTTCACCTCTGATCCTTCCCATTCACTTTGCAAGCCTGCCTCCAACCCTGACCCCAGACCCGAAAAAGTGTCCGTACAATGGGGTGCCAGCACGCTCCAAACGGCCCGAAACATGCTCCTAAACACCCGCTGGAGGAAGAGTTGAAAACTTTTACCCATGACACTTAGTCAAATTTCACCTCTGATCCTTCCCATTCACTTTGCAAGCCTGCCTCCAACCCTGACCCCAGACCCGAAAAAGTGTCCGTACAATGGGGTGCCAGCACGCTCCAAACGGCCCGAAACATGCTCCTAAACACCCGCTGGAGGAAGAGTTGAAAACTTTTACCCATGACACTTAGTCAAATTTCACCTCTGATCCTTCCCATTCACTTTGCAAGCCTGCCTCCAACCCTGACCCCAGACCCGAAAAAGTGTCCGTACAATGGGGTGCCAGCACGCTCCAAACGGCCCGAAACATGCTCCTAAACACCCGCTGGAGGAAGAGTTGAAAACTTTTGCCCATGACACTTAGTCAAATTTCACCTCTGATCCTTCCCATTCACTTTACTAGCCTGCCTCCAACACTGACCCCACGTCCGAAAAAGTGTTCTTACAGAGGGGTGCCAGCACGCTCCAAACGGCCCGAAACATGCTCCTAAACACCCGCTGGAGGAAGAGTTGAAAACTTTTGCCCATGACACTTAGTCAAATTTCACCTCTGATCCTTCCCATTCACTTTACTAGCCTGCCTCCAACACTGACCCCACGTCCGAAAAAGTGTTCTTACAGAGGGGTGCCAGCACGCTCCAAACGGCCCGAAACATGCTCCTAAACACCCGCTGGAGGAAGAGTTGAAAACTTTTGCCCATGACACTTCGTCAAATTTCAACTCTGATCCTTCCCATTCACTTTGCAAGCCTGCCTCCAACCCTGACCCCAGACCCGAAAAAGTGTTCTTACAGAGGGGTGCCAGCACGCTCCAAACGGCCCGAAACATGCTCCTAAACACCCGCTGGAGGAAGAGTTGAAAACTTTTGCCCATGACACTTAGTCAAATTTCACCTCTGATCCTTCCCATTCACTTTACTAGCCTGCCTCCAACACTGACCCCACGTCCGAAAAAGTGTTCTTACAGAGGGGTGCCAGCACGCTCCAAACGGCCCGAAACATGCTCCTAAACACCCGCTGGAGGAAGAGTTGAAAACTTTTGCCCATGACACTTAGTCAAATTTCACCTCTGATCCTTCCCATTCACTTTACTAGCCTGCCTCCAACACTGACCCCACGTCCGAAAAAGTGTTCTTACAGAGGGGTGCCAGCACGCTCCAAACGGCCCGAAACATGCTCCTAAACACCCGCTGGAGGAAGAGTTGAAAACTTTTGCCCATGACACTTAGTCAAATTTCAACTCTGATCCTTCCCATTCACTTTGCAAGCCTGCCTCCAACCCTGACCCCAGACCCGAAAAAGTGTTCTTACAGAGGGGTGCCAGCACGCTCCAAACGGCCCGAAACATGCTCCTAAACACCCGCTGGAGGAAGAGTTGAAAACTTTTGCCCATGACACTTAGTCAAATTTCACCTCTGATCCTTCCCATTCACTTTACTAGCCTGCCTCCAACACTGACCCCACGTCCGAAAAAGTGTTCTTACAGAGGGGTGCCAGCACGCTCCAAACGGCCCGAAACATGCTCCTAAACACCCGCTGGAGGAAGAGTTGAAAACTTTTGCCCATGACACTTAGTCAAATTTCACCTCTGATCCTTCCCATTCACTTTACTAGCCTGCCTCCAACACTGACCCCACGTCCGAAAAAGTGTTCTTACAGAGGGGTGCTCCTAAACACCCGCTGGAGGAAGAGTTGAAAACTTTTGCCCATGACACTTAGTCAAATTTCACCTCTGATCCTTCCCATTCACTTTACTAGCCTGCCTCCAACACTGACCCCACGTCCGAAAAAGTGTTCTTACAGAGGGGTGCCAGCACGCTCCAAACGGCCCGAAACATGCTCCTAAACACCCGCTGGAGGAAGAGTTGAAAACTTTTGCCCATGACACTTAGTCAAATTTCACCTCTGATCCTTCCCATTCACTTTGCAAGCCTGCCTCCAACCCTGACCCCAGACCCGAAAAAGTGTTCTTACAAAGGGGTGCCAGCACGCTCCAAACGGCCCGAAACATGCTCCTAAACACCCGCTGGAGGAAGAGTTGAAAACTTTTGCCCATGACACTTAGTCAAATTTCACCTCTGATCCTTCCCATTCACTTTGCAAGCCTGCCTCCAACCCTGACCCCAGACCCGAAAAAGTGTCCGTACAATGGGGTGCCAGCACGCTCCAAACGGCCCGAAACATGCTCCTAAACACCCGCTGGAGGAAGAGTTGAAAACTTTTACCCATGACACTTAGTCAAATTTCACCTCTGATCCTTCCCATTCACTTTGCAAGCCTGCCTCCAACCCTGACCCCAGACCCGAAAAAGTGTCCGTACAATGGGGTGCCAGCACGCTCCAAACGGCCCGAAACATGCTCCTAAACACCCGCTGGAGGAAGAGTTGAAAACTTTTACCCATGACACTTAGTCAAATTTCACCTCTGATCCTTCCCATTCACTTTGCAAGCCTGCCTCCAACCCTGACCCCAGACCCGAAAAAGTGTCCGTACAATGGGGTGCCAGCACGCTCCAAACGGCCCGAAACATGCTCCTAAACACCCGCTGGAGGAAGAGTTGAAAACTTTTGCCCATGACACTTAGTCAAATTTCACCTCTGATCCTTCCCATTCACTTTACTAGCCTGCCTCCAACACTGACCCCACGTCCGAAAAAGTGTTCTTACAGAGGGGTGCCAGCACGCTCCAAACGGCCCGAAACATGCTCCTAAACACCCGCTGGAGGAAGAGTTGAAAACTTTTGCCCATGACACTTAGTCAAATTTCACCTCTGATCCTTCCCATTCACTTTACTAGCCTGCCTCCAACACTGACCCCACGTCCGAAAAAGTGTTCTTACAGAGGGGTGCCAGCACGCTCCAAACGGCCCGAAACATGCTCCTAAACACCCGCTGGAGGAAGAGTTGAAAACTTTTGCCCATGACACTTCGTCAAATTTCAACTCTGATCCTTCCCATTCACTTTGCAAGCCTGCCTCCAACCCTGACCCCAGACCCGAAAAAGTGTTCTTACAGAGGGGTGCCAGCACGCTCCAAACGGCCCGAAACATGCTCCTAAACACCCGCTGGAGGAAGAGTTGAAAACTTTTGCCCATGACACTTAGTCAAATTTCACCTCTGATCCTTCCCATTCACTTTACTAGCCTGCCTCCAACACTGACCCCACGTCCGAAAAAGTGTTCTTACAGAGGGGTGCCAGCACGCTCCAAACGGCCCGAAACATGCTCCTAAACACCCGCTGGAGGAAGAGTTGAAAACTTTTGCCCATGACACTTAGTCAAATTTCACCTCTGATCCTTCCCATTCACTTTACTAGCCTGCCTCCAACACTGACCCCACGTCCGAAAAAAGTGTTCTTACAGAGGGGTGCCAGCACGCTCCAAACGGCCCGAAACATGCTCCTAAACACCCGCTGGAGGAAGAGTTGAAAACTTTTGCCCATGACACTTAGTCAAATTTCACCTCTGATCCTTCCCATTCACTTTACTAGCCTGCCTCCAACACTGACCCCACGTCCGAAAAAGTGTTCTTACAGAGGGGTGCCAGCACGCTCCAAACGGCCCGAAACATGCTCCTAAACACCCGCTGGAGGAAGAGTTGAAAACTTTTGCCCATGACACTTAGTCAAATTTCACCTCTGATCCTTCCCATTCACTTTACTAGCCTGCCTCCAACACTGACCCCACGTCCGAAAAAGTGTTCTTACAGAGGGGTGCTCCTAAACACCCGCTGGAGGAAGAGTTGAAAACTTTTGCCCATGACACTTAGTCAAATTTCACCTCTGATCCTTCCCATTCACTTTACTAGCCTGCCTCCAACACTGACCCCACGTCCGAAAAAGTGTTCTTACAGAGGGGTGCCAGCACGCTCCAAACGGCCCGAAACATGCTCCTAAACACCCGCTGGAGGAAGAGTTGAAAACTTTTGCCCATGACACTTAGTCAAATTTCACCTCTGATCCTTCCCATTCACTTTGCAAGCCTGCCTCCAACCCTGACCCCAGACCCGAAAAAGTGTTCTTACAAAGGGGTGCCAGCACGCTCCAAACGGCCCGAAACATGCTCCTAAACACCCGCTGGAGGAAGAGTTGAAAACTTTTACCCATGACACTTAGTCAAATTTCACCTCTGATCCTTCCCATTCACTTTGCAAGCCTGCCTCCAACCCTGACCCCAGACCCGAAAAAGTGTTCTTACAGAGGGGTGCCAGCACGCTCCAAACGGCCCGAAACATGCTCCTAAACACCCGCTGGAGGAAGAGTTGAAAACTTTTGCCCATGACACTTAGTCAAATTTCACCTCTGATCCTTCCCATTCACTTTACTAGCCTGCCTCCAACACTGACCCCACGTCCGAAAAAGTGTTCTTACAGAGGGGTGCCAGCACGCTCCAAACGGCCCGAAACATGCTCCTAAACACCCGCTGGAGGAAGAGTTGAAAACTTTTGCCCATGACACTTAGTCAAATTTCACCTCTGATCCTTCCCATTCACTTTACTAGCCTGCCTCCAACACTGATCCCACGTCCGAAAAAGTGTTCTTACAGAGGGGTGCCAGCACGCTCCAAACGGCCCGAAACATGCTCCTAAACACCCGCTGGAGGAAGAGTTGAAAACTTTTGCCCATGACACTTAGTCAAATTTCACCTCTGATCCTTCCCATTCACTTTACTAGCCTGCCTCCAACACTGACCCCACGTCCGAAAAAGTGTTCTTACAGAGGGGTGCCAGCACGCTCCAAACGGCCCGAAACATGCTCCTAAACACCCGCTGGAGGAAGAGTTGAAAACTTTTGCCCATGACACTTAGTCAAATTTCACCTCTGATCCTTCCCATTCACTTTACTAGCCTGCCTCCAACACTGACCCCACGTCCGAAAAAGTGTTCTTACAGAGGGGTGCCAGCACGCTCCAAACGGCCCGAAACATGCTCCTAAACACCCGCTGGAGGAAGAGTTGAAAACTTTTGCCCATGACACTTAGTCAAATTTCACCTCTGATCCTTCCCATTCACTTTACTAGCCTGCCTCCAACACTGACCCCACGTCCGAAAAAGTGTTCTTACAGAGGGGTGCCAGCACGCTCCAAACGGCCCGAAACATGCTCCTAAACACCCGCTGGAG
The DNA here is from genome assembly GCF_040436345.1 of Pagrus major. Lineage (NCBI taxonomy): Eukaryota > Metazoa > Chordata > Actinopteri > Spariformes > Sparidae > Pagrus > Pagrus major. Next base: position 15,227,329 of record NC_133228.1, read on the forward strand.
GAAGAGTTGAAAACTTTTGCCCATGACACTTAGTCAAATTTCACCTCTGATCCTTCCCATTCACTTTACTAGCCTGCCTCCAACACTGACCCCACGTCCGAAAAAGTGTTCTTACAGAGGGGTGCCAGCACGCTCCAAACGGCCCGAAACATGCTCCTAAACACCCGCTGGAGGAAGAGTTGAAAACTTTTGCCCATGACACTTAGTCAAATTTCACCTCTGATCCTTCCCATTCACTTTGCAAGCCTGCCTCCAACCCTGACCCCAGACCCGAAAAAGTGTCCGTACAATGGGGTGCCAGCACGCTCCAAACGGCCCGAAACATGCTCCTAAACACCCGCTGGAGGAAGAGTTGAAAACTTTTACCCATGACACTTAGTCAAATTTCACCTCTGATCCTTCCCATTCACTTTGCAAGCCTGCCTCCAACCCTGACCCCAGACCCGAAAAAGTGTTCTTACAGAGGGGTGCCAGCACGCTCCAAACGGCCCGAAACATGCTCCTAAACACCCGCTGGAGGAAGAGTTGAAAACTTTTGCCCATGACACTTAGTCAAATTTCACCTCTGATCCTTCCCATTCACTTTACTAGCCTGCCTCCAACACTGACCCCACGTCCGAAAAAGTGTTCTTACAGAGGGGTGCCAGCACGCTCCAAACGGCCCGAAACATGCTCCTAAACACCCGCTGGAGGAAGAGTTGAAAACTTTTGCCCATGACACTTAGTCAAATTTCAACTCTGATCCTTCCCATTCACTTTGCAAGCCTGCCTCCAACCCTGACCCCAGACCCGAAAAAGTGTTCTTACAGAGGGGTGCCAGCACGCTCCAAACGGCCCGAAACATGCTCCTAAACACCCGCTGGAGGAAGAGTTGAAAACTTTTGCCCATGACACTTAGTCAAATTTCACCTCTGATCCTTCCCATTCACTTTACTAGCCTGCCTCCAACACTGACCCCACGTCCGAAAAAGTGTTCTTACAGAGGGGTGCCAGCACGCTCCAAACGGCCCGAAACATGCTCCTAAACACCCGCTGGAGGAAGAGTTGAAAACTTTTGCCCATGACACTTAGTCAAATTTCACCTCTGATCCTTCCCATTCACTTTACTAGCCTGCCTCCAACACTGACCCCACGTCCGAAAAAGTGTTCTTACAGAGGGGTGCCAGCACGCTCCAAACGGCCCGAAACATGCTCCTAAACACCCGCTGGAGGAAGAGTTGAAAACTTTTGCCCATGACACTTAGTCAAATTTCACCTCTGATCCTTCCCATTCACTTTGCAAGCCTGCCTCCAACCCTGACCCCAGACCCGAAAAAGTGTTCTTACAAAGGGGTGCCAGCACGCTCCAAACGGCCCGAAACATGCTCCTAAACACCCGCTGGAGGAAGAGTTGAAAACTTTTACCCATGACACTTAGTCAAATTTCACCTCTGATCCTTCCCATTCACTTTGCAAGCCTGCCTCCAACCCTGACCCCAGACCCGAAAAAGTGTCCGTACAATGGGGTGCCAGCACGCTCCAAACGGCCCGAAACATGCTCCTAAACACCCGCTGGAGGAAGAGTTGAAAACTTTTACCCATGACACTTAGTCAAATTTCACCTCTGATCCTTCCCATTCACTTTGCAAGCCTGCCTCCAACCCTGACCCCAGACCCGAAAAAGTGTTCTTACAGAGGGGTGCCAGCACGCTCCAAACGGCCCGAAACATGCTCCTAAACACCCGCTGGAGGAAGAGTTGAAAACTTTTGCCCATGACACTTAGTCAAATTTCACCTCTGATCCTTCCCATTCACTTTAGTAGCCTGCCTCCAACACTGACCCCACGTCCGAAAAAGTGTTCTTACAGAGGGGTGCCAGCACGCTCCAAACGGCCCGAAACATGCTCCTAAACACCCGCTGGAGGAAGAGTTGAAAACTTTTGCCCATGACACTTAGTCAAATTTCACCTCTGATCCTTCCCATTCACTTTACTAGCCTGCCTCCAACCCTGACCCCACGTCCGAAAAAGTGTTCTTACAGAGGGGTGCCAGCACGCTCCAAACGGCCCGAAACATTCTCCTAAACACCTGCTGGAGGAAGAGTTGAAAACTTTTGCCCATGACACTTAGTCAAATTTCACCTCTGATCCTTCCCATTCACTTTACTAGCCTGCCTCCAACACTGACCCCACGTCCGAAAAAGTGTTCTTACAGAGGGGTGCCAGCACGCTCCAAACGGCCCGAAACATGCTCCTAAACACCCGCTGGAGGAAGAGTTGAAAACTTTTGCCCATGACACTTAGTCAAATTTCACCTCTGATCCTTCCCATTCACTTTGCAAGCCTGCCTCCAACCCTGACCCCAGACCCGAAAAAGTGTCCGTACAATGGGGTGCCAGCACGCTCCAAACGGCCCGAAACATGCTCCTAAACACCCGCTGGAGGAAAAGTTGAAAACTTTTGCCCATGACACTTAGTCAAATTTCACCTCTGATCCTTCCCATTCACTTTGCACACCTTCACTTTACTAGCCTGCCTCCAACCCTGACCCCACGTCCGAAAAAGTGTCCGTACAAAGGGGTGCCAGCACGCTCCAAACTGCCCGAAACATGCTCCTAAACACCCGCTGGAGGAAGAGTTGAAAACTTTTGCCCATGACACTTAGTCAAATTTCACCTCTGATCCTTCCCATTCACTTTGCAAGCCTGCCTCCAACCCTGACCCCAGACCCGAAAAAGTGTCCGTACAATGGGGTGCCAGCACGCTCCAAACGGCCCGAAACATGCTCCTAAACACCCGCTGGAGGAAGAGTTGAAAACTTTTACCCATGACACTTAGTCAAATTTCACCTCTGATCCTTCCCATTCACTTTGCAAGCCTGCCTCCAACCCTGACCCCAGACCCGAAAAAGTGTTCTTACAGAGGGGTGCCAGCACGCTCCAAACGGCCCGAAACATGCTCCTAAACACCCGCTGGAGGAAGAGTTGAAAACTTTTGCCCATGACACTTAGTCAAATTTCACCTCTGATCCTTCCCATTCACTTTACTAGCCTGCCTCCAACACTGACCCCCACGTCCGAAAAAGTGTTCTTACAGAGGGGTGCCAGCACGCTCCAAACGGCCCGAAACATGCTCCTAAACACCCGCTGGAGGAAGAGTTGAAAACTTTTGCCCATGACACTTAGTCAAATTTCAACTCTGATCCTTCCCATTCACTTTGCAAGCCTGCCTCCAACCCTGACCCAGACCCGAAAAAGTGTTCTTACAGAGGGGTGCCAGCACGCTCCAAACGGCCCGAAACATGCTCCTAAACACCCGCTGGAGGAAGAGTTGAAAACTTTTGCCCATGACACTTAGTCAAATTTCACCTCTGATCCTTCCCATTCACTTTACTAGCCTGCCTCCAACACTGACCCCACGTCCGAAAAAGTGTTCTTACAGAGGGGTGCCAGCACGCTCCAAACGGCCCGAAACATGCTCCTAAACACCCGCTGGAGGAAGAGTTGAAAACTTTTGCCCATGACACTTAGTCAAATTTCACCTCTGATCCTTCCCATTCACTTTGCAAGCCTGCCTCCAACCCTGACCCCAGACCCGAAAAAGTGTTCTTACAAAGGGGTGCCAGCACGCTCCAAACGGCCCGAAACATGCTCCTAAACACCCGCTGGAGGAAGAGTTGAAAACTTTTACCCATGACACTTAGTCAAATTTCACCTCTGATCCTTCCCATTCACTTTGCAAGCCTGCCTCCAACCCTGACCCCAGACCCGAAAAAGTGTTCTTACAGAGGGGTGCCAGCACGCTCCAAACGGCCCGAAACATGCTCCTAAACACCCGCTGGAGGAAGAGTTGAAAACTTTTGCCCATGACACTTAGTCAAATTTCACCTCTGATCCTTCCCATTCACTTTACTAGCCTGCCTCCAACACTGACCCCACGTCCGAAAAAGTGTTCTTACAGAGGGGTGCCAGCACGCTCCAAACGGCCCGAAACATGCTCCTAAACACCCGCTGGAGGAAGAGTTGAAAACTTTTGCCCATGACACTTAGTCAAATTTCACCTCTGATCCTTCCCATTCACTTTACTAGCCTGCCTCCAACACTGACCCCACGTCCGAAAAAGTGTTCTTACAGAGGGGTGCCAGCACGCTCCAAACGGCCCGAAACATGCTCCTAAACACCCGCTGGAGGAAGAGTTGAAAACTTTTGCCCATGACACTTAGTCAAATTTCACCTCTGATCCTTCCCATTCACTTTGCAAGCCTGCCTCCAACCCTGACCCCAGACCCGAAAAAGTGTTCTTACAAAGGGGTGCCAGCACGCTCCAAACGGCCCGAAACATGCTCCTAAACACCCGCTGGAGGAAGAGTTGAAAACTTTTACCCATGACACTTAGTCAAATTTCACCTCTGATCCTTCCCATTCACTTTGCAAGCCTGCCTCCAACCCTGACCCCAGACCCGAAAAAGTGTCCGTACAATGGGGTGCCAGCACGCTCCAAACGGCCCGAAACATGCTCCTAAACACCCGCTGGAGGAAGAGTTGAAAACTTTTACCCATGACACTTAGTCAAATTTCACCTCTGATCCTTCCCATTCACTTTGCAAGCCTGCCTCCAACCCTGACCCCAGACCCGAAAAAGTGTTCTTACAGAGGGGTGCCAGCACGCTCCAAACGGCCCGAAACATGCTCCTAAACACCCGCTGGAGGAAGAGTTGAAAACTTTTGCCCATGACACTTAGTCAAATTTCACCTCTGATCCTTCCCATTCACTTTAGTAGCCTGCCTCCAACACTGACCCCACGTCCGAAAAAGTGTTCTTACAGAGGGGTGCCAGCACGCTCCAAACGGCCCGAAACATGCTCCTAAACACCCGCTGGAGGAAGAGTTGAAAACTTTTGCCCATGACACTTAGTCAAATTTCACCTCTGATCCTTCCCATTCACTTTACTAGCCTGCCTCCAACCCTGACCCCACGTCCGAAAAAGTGTTCTTACAGAGGGGTGCCAGCACGCTCCAAACGGCCCGAAACATTCTCCTAAACACCTGCTGGAGGAAGAGTTGAAAACTTTTGCCCATGACACTTAGTCAAATTTCACCTCTGATCCTTCCCATTCACTTTACTAGCCTGCCTCCAACACTGACCCCACGTCCGAAAAAGTGTTCTTACAGAGGGGTGCCAGCACGCTCCAAACGGCCCGAAACATGCTCCTAAACACCCGCTGGAGGAAGAGTTGAAAACTTTTGCCCATGACACTTAGTCAAATTTCACCTCTGATCCTTCCCATTCACTTTGCAAGCCTGCCTCCAACCCTGACCCCAGACCCGAAAAAGTGTCCGTACAATGGGGTGCCAGCACGCTCCAAACGGCCCGAAACATGCTCCTAAACACCCGCTGGAGGAAAAGTTGAAAACTTTTGCCCATGACACTTAGTCAAATTTCACCTCTGATCCTTCCCATTCACTTTGCACACCTTCACTTTACTAGCCTGCCTCCAACCCTGACCCCACGTCCGAAAAAGTGTCCGTACAAAGGGGTGCCAGCACGCTCCAAACTGCCCGAAACATGCTCCTAAACACCCGCTGGAGGAAGAGTTGAAAACTTTTGCCCATGACACTTAGTCAAATTTCACCTCTGATCCTTCCCATTCACTTTGCAAGCCTGCCTCCAACCCTGACCCCAGACCCGAAAAAGTGTCCGTACAATGGGGTGCCAGCACGCTCCAAACGGCCCGAAACATGCTCCTAAACACCCGCTGGAGGAAGAGTTGAAAACTTTTACCCATGACACTTAGTCAAATTTCACCTCTGATCCTTCCCATTCACTTTGCAAGCCTGCCTCCAACCCTGACCCCAGACCCGAAAAAGTGTTCTTACAGAGGGGTGCCAGCACGCTCCAAACGGCCCGAAACATGCTCCTAAACACCCGCTGGAGGAAGAGTTGAAAACTTTTGCCCATGACACTTAGTCAAATTTCACCTCTGATCCTTCCCATTCACTTTACTAGCCTGCCTCCAACACTGACCCCACGTCCGAAAAAGTGTTCTTACAGAGGGGTGCCAGCACGCTCCAAACGGCCCGAAACATGCTCCTAAACACCCGCTGGAGGAAGAGTTGAAAACTTTTGCCCATGACACTTAGTCAAATTTCAACTCTGATCCTTCCCATTCACTTTGCAAGCCTGCCTCCAACCCTGACCCCAGACCCGAAAAAGTGTTCTTACAGAGGGGTGCCAGCACGCTCCAAACGGCCCGAAACATGCTCCTAAACACCCGCTGGAGGAAGAGTTGAAAACTTTTGCCCATGACACTTAGTCAAATTTCACCTCTGATCCTTCCCATTCACTTTACTAGCCTGCCTCCAACACTGACCCCACGTCCGAAAAAGTGTTCTTACAGAGGGGTGCCAGCACGCTCCAAACGGCCCGAAACATGCTCCTAAACACCCGCTGGAGGAAGAGTTGAAAACTTTTGCCCATGACACTTAGTCAAATTTCACCTCTGATCCTTCCCATTCACTTTGCAAGCCTGCCTCCAACCCTGACCCCAGACCCGAAAAAGTGTTCTTACAAAGGGGTGCCAGCACGCTCCAAACGGCCCGAAACATGCTCCTAAACACCCGCTGGAGGAAGAGTTGAAAACTTTTACCCATGACACTTAGTCAAATTTCACCTCTGATCCTTCCCATTCACTTTGCAAGCCTGCCTCCAACCCTGACCCCAGACCCGAAAAAGTGTCCGTACAATGGGGTGCCAGCACGCTCCAAACGGCCCGAAACATGCTCCTAAACACCCGCTGGAGGAAGAGTTGAAAACTTTTACCCATGACACTTAGTCAAATTTCACCTCTGATCCTTCCCATTCACTTTGCAAGCCTGCCTCCAACCCTGACCCCAGACCCGAAAAAGTGTTCTTACAGAGGGGTGCCAGCACGCTCCAAACGGCCCGAAACATGCTCCTAAACACCCGCTGGAGGAAGAGTTGAAAACTTTTGCCCATGACACTTAGTCAAATTTCACCTCTGATCCTTCCCATTCACTTTAGTAGCCTGCCTCCAACACTGACCCCACGTCCGAAAAAGTGTTCTTACAGAGGGGTGCCAGCACGCTCCAAACGGCCCGAAACATGCTCCTAAACACCCGCTGGAGGAAGAGTTGAAAACTTTTGCCCATGACACTTAGTCAAATTTCACCTCTGATCCTTCCCATTCACTTTACTAGCCTGCCTCCAACCCTGACCCCACGTCCGAAAAAGTGTTCTTACAGAGGGGTGCCAGCACGCTCCAAACGGCCCGAAACATTCTCCTAAACACCTGCTGGAGGAAGAGTTGAAAACTTTTGCCCATGACACTTAGTCAAATTTCACCTCTGATCCTTCCCATTCACTTTACTAGCCTGCCTCCAACACTGACCCCACGTCCGAAAAAGTGTTCTTACAGAGGGGTGCCAGCACGCTCCAAACGGCCCGAAACAGGCTCCTAAACACCCGCTGGAGGAAGAGTTGAAAACTTTTGCCCATGACACTTAGTCAAATTTCACCTCTGATCCTTCCCATTCACTTTGCAAGCCTGCCTCCAACCCTGACCCCAGACCCGAAAAAGTGTCCGTACAATGGGGTGCCAGCACGCTCCAAACGGCCCGAAACATGCTCCTAAACACCCGCTGGAGGAAAAGTTGAAAACTTTTGCCCATGACACTTAGTCAAATTTCACCTCTGATCCTTCCCATTCACTTTGCACACCTTCACTTTACTAGCCTGCCTCCAACCCTGACCCCACGTCCGAAAAAGTGTCCGTACAAAGGGGTGCCAGCACGCTCCAAACTGCCCGAAACATGCTCCTAAACACCCGCTGGAGGAAGAGTTGAAAACTTCTGCCCATGGCACTTAGTCAAATTTCACCTCTGATCCTTCCCATTCACTTTGCAAGCCTGCCTACAAACCCTGACCCCAGACCCGAAAAAGTGTCCGTACAAAGGGGTGCCAGCACGCTCCAAACAGCCCGAAACATGCTCTTAAACACCCGCTGGAGGAAGAGTTGAAAACTTTTGCCCGTGACACTTAGTCAAATTTCACCTCTGATCCTTCCCATTCACTTTACTAGCCTGCCTCCAACCCTGACCCCACGTCCGAAAAAGTGTTCTTACAGAGGGGTGCCAGCACACTCCAAACGGCCCGAAACATGCTCCTAAACACCCGCTGGAGGAAGAGTTGAAAACTTTTGCCCATGACACTTAGTCAAATTTCACCTCTGATCCTTCCCATTCACTTTGCACACCTTCACTTTACTAGCCTGCCTCCAACCCTGACCCCACGTCCGAAAAAGTGTCCGTACAAAGGGGTGCCAGCACGCTCCAAACGGCCCGAAACATGCTCCTAAACACCCGCTGGAGGAAGAGTTGAAAACTTTTGCCCATGACACTTAGTCAAATTTCACCTCTGATCCTTCCCATTCACTTTACTAGCCTGCCTCCAACCCTGACCCCACGTCCGAAAAAGTGTTCTTACAGAGGGGTGCCAGCACGCTCCAAACGGCCCGAAACATGCTCCTAAACACCCGCTGGAGGAACAGTTGAAAACTTTTGCCCATGACACTTTGTCAAATTTCACGTCTGATCCATCCCATTCACTTTACAAGCCTGCCTCTTACCAAACCCTGACCCCAGATCCGAAAAAGTGTCCGTACAGACGTGTGCCAGCACGCTCCAAACGGCCCGAAACATGCTCCTAAACACCCCCTGGAGGAACAATTGAAAAATTTTACCCCTGACACTTTGTCAAATTTCATCTTTGATCTTTTACATTCACTTTACAAGCCTGCCTCTTTCCAAACCCTGACCCCAGATCCGAAAAAGTGTCCGTACAGACGTGTGCCAGCACGCTCCAAACGGCCCGAAACATGCTCCTAAACACCCCCTGGAGTAACAATTGAAAAATTTTACCCCTGACACTGTCCAATTTCACCTCTGATCCATCCCATTCACTTTACAAGCCTGCCTCTTACCAAACCCTGACCCCAGATCCGAAAAAGTGTCCGTACAGACGTGTGCCAGCACGCTACAAATGGCCTGAAACATGCTCCTAAACACCCCCTGGAGGAATAACTGAAAAATGTTGCCCCTGACACTCCATCCCATTCACTTTGCAGGCCTGCCTCTATGCCCTAAGCCTATGTCCAAGTATGAGATCCGAAAAGGGACACGTTGTTACATTTCACTGTTTCTTGTATTTGAATATTTATTATGAAAATCAACGATTTCTTTTCAGTAGCTCCATGTCGTGTGACCCAGTGATTCCAAACCAAAGCCAAAATGTGTCACTACACAGGTCACATTTGACACGCATCTATATAATGGTTTTTACTGCTTCTTCTCTTTTATATCAATATTTTTTTACATAAAATAGGATAAAAACAGGTGTGTCTTATTTGTCCCATTTAATAAAACAATTCAGCATTGGTTTCGAGTCACTGGGTCACATGACATGGAAGATATTGAAAAAAACATCCATAAATACATAACACAATCGCAATCAAAATAAGTGTGCTACATGAAAGTAATTTAGTATTTTATTAAATCATAGTTTTTACTAATATCATCAAGTCAGCATTAAGAAACATTGTGATTGTGTAAATCAAACAAATATTAGGATAATTCATTGATGGTCCCTAAGTTAGCCACTGGGTGTCTCTTTCACTTCATGCAAATGTATACTTGTACTCCACTACATCTCAGAGGCGAATGTTGTACTTTTAACTCCACTGCACTCTTCTGGCAGCTTCAGTTATCACACAACGACGAAATGGATGAAGTTCAAACTTTAAAAATAAACATATGGTGTTTTGTTCCACATCATCTCAGTTTGATTTTCGAAATAAAAGTTTTGGGACTTGTCATGTCATTAAGAAAACATTTGAGCTCAACATTAAATACGTCAAACAAGACCACTTCTTGTCATTGTGACATTACGTTTCCATCTGGACACATCTGTCTTGATTCTCTGAAGCTATATTTGAGATCAAAGTATCTGCGAACACAATTACATGCACAAAACAGGAAATGTTATCGCACATAAGATCAATATAAGGAATCCAAGCGCTTTAACTCTACCTGATGAGCTGTCTGTCAAAAGGGGAGAAGTTTCCTTTCAGCCGTGTAGTTTCATTTCTTGGGAATGACACACGATCCCTCCCTGCCTCCCTTCCTCTTCCCCTCCTTTTCCAGGAAAAAGTGAGTCAGTCTGACTTTGGCATCACTGCGCCTTTCCCTCACACTGTTTTAGAGAATCATCCGTGATCGGACAAACACACTGTGCATCTATTCAGAGAGTGAGAGTAGAGAGGTTTCATTTTGACAGGAAGGCTCCAGAAGGACACAACTTATCTCTGCACAGCGCCGACATTTTGTGAATAGCAAATCTATTTGTGCCCATCTGCGCGCCCATGGGTGTAGGTCAGGGGTCTTCAACGTTTTTCAGGCCAAGGACCCCCAAACTGATGGAGAGATGGAGCAGGGACCCCCTACTATATATAATATATATAATATATATAGTAGGGCCTACTATATATATTGTATAAAATTGTGTTTTATATTAAAAAAAAACAAAAAACATGTGCAAGGTACAGTGAGTAGGGTCGCCGTGCCACTGCCATTTATAAACATACCTTGTCAACCAATACCAATATCAACACTGTCTGTCAATTGCATGATAATCGTGCATACATGCTACTCAAATTGACATTTTTATTTTAAACACAAATGGGGAAACGAAAATGAGTGATGGCCTATTAGTTTTTATTACCTGTTATCTTGCATACAATACTGAGCTATTAAAATAATGGATCGATTCATCTTTTTATTTTATTTTTTATTATTAATTCAATGCCATCTGTCTCCTTGAAGGTAAATCCAAACTTCAGATAATTATCTGTATATTTTCGGGTCTTCTCTCGTTTGCGCTTACCCTTATCAGCTGCTACATCAGCAGCAGGTGCCTCTTCCCTACTTGCATTTTCACCAGTGGTTTCTGAGATGGAGGGTATCTCTCTTTGACATTTAAATTTGTGGGGAAAAAAAACTGGGGGAATAAATATATTAAAAATTATTAAAAATTGTCTAATCAACCAAAAATTCACGACCCCCTGCAGAACCCCTGTTGAAGACCTCTGGTGAAGGTCTTAAAATGAGGTGTGGTCAAGCATATTACTATCACGAGGCAGCAGAATTGGACCGTCAAAAACTTGGTCTGAAGTCAGTCGGGCAGTATTTTTCCTGCTATTTTAAGCTCTAATTTGCAAAGAAAGTAGTTGTTTTTTTTAACTCGTCAAACACTGATTCTTTGGGATTGTAGGTCGGGTCGGCTGCCAGATAGTAAGAAGTGACCATCAATATTAACTATATGTTGTCCATGTATCATGGGTTACTGCTGAGCTGGAGAGTAACAAAATAAACCAGCAGACAATGTATTTACTGTAAACAAGTTGACTATTTTAATGTAAAATGTGCAAAAGTGCAGAACAGTCACCTACAAATAAAATGTCTCCTACATAAAAAAATACATGTATGTAAAATGTAAGTAAAATAAAAAAGTCATCATAATAATAATAATAGTAATAATAATAATAACATACAACAATATGATATAAATTAAATAGAAACTTAAATAACAAAATGTGTCGTTCTTCTTTTGTGTGATTACCACTGATATACACATCACACACACACAAAAAAAATGTATTTATGAACCTGTCGTGTGTGACATTTCAAGAGCTCTTGGGTGCCCCCTGCTGGCACGGGGAGCTCCATGCAACCCTGACTCTGCTTTCAGTAATGTTAAGTGATTCCATGCCCACAGTGATGTCACTGCAGCAAATATCGTGGTGCATTTAAGCAGCAAAACTAAAAGCTGTAGTTATAAACTTGACAGGACAGAGGAAACTCTCCAGAGCAAACAGAATTAAACTTGAAGCTTCTGAAATAAATATTTATAAACAGCTCTGATGGGGATAGGACAGAGGATTGGGAGACAGTGGAGACAGAGAGTCCACCTTCCAAGGACCACCTGTCCCTCAGTGAAGATGAGTTACTATGTTTAAATAGCAATGTGTAAGAAGCAGGTGCACCTGGCTTTTAAAAGGAATGGGAGATTAGACTCTGGTTTTGTTCATGTTATGCCAAAAACTTTCACTTTTTTTTGGTATTAGAAAAATATCTATAGCTATAATCTATAACAACAAACAGCCAAAAACACCAGCTCAAAGCTGCATTTCTGTGAGGAGTAATTAAGCATTGTAAATATAGGAGACACCCTGAACAATCATAGTTTTGAAAAAAAAAAACTAAACTGTAAATGTAATTGTCTTCAACAATGTATGCACAAATAAAATGTTTCCCTCCCGATATGGCTTCTTCCAGGCCTTACTGCCCCAAACAGACAAAAACAAGCATGTCTTTAATACATTACCCATTACAAACTTACTACAGTGTTCACTTTTTATCCTAATTTCATAAAGTGTCTTTAGAGATGATCTCAAAATGGAGTCTTGCTGCCTTTTCCTATTCATTTGGGCCTTCCTGACACATGCATAATAACCAATGTTACAAATGCTTTCGTTGAGACTGTGGAGTTAAAGTTAAAGGCTGCTCTTTTAGGGGCCAGTCAACTTCTAGAGATCCATCAGGTCTTGTGTTTGTCCTTTATGGGTCTGTAATTATTAAACATGGGAAAGCAAAAGAGCAGAGGAAAAAGTGCAGATCAAGAGTATATATATAAAGCTGAAATAATTTACAGAAATAGGTAACTCTCGCTACTTTACCTCTTTATTGTGCCCTTAAATCAGCCCACAGAGTTATCAGCACACTTAAATGTAATCTAAAACAGTTATGTAGACGAGCAGGTTGCTCTGCAGCTTGACCTGTGACCTTATTGCGATGGAGCAATCGACCTCCTCCATATGACTTATTAAGGTACCAAACTTTCAGAATCATAATAATAATTCACACTTTTGTTTAAATCTTGTTTTATTTGTTTATGAAGTGAGCAGCTGTTAGATGAGGATGATGAAAGACAAGGAGCGCTTCATCTCGGACACTAGATGTCACCATTACCTCATGAAAGTGTGGAAAAGGGGGTTACTGAGTATAGGGAGAGGACTTTCCAGTTCACATTATATCTTTCCATTTATGTACTTGCTCTTAAAAACAAATCTATAGACTAAACTGAGAGAAAGGTGTTTTATTGTTATTGTTTTTAAGCTGTGAAGTCATGTAATCAGAAAATAAGCTTTTATTAACATGTAAGACAACAGCTCTGTTAAAAGCAGATGGTTGTATAGATAAGATAGACACCAAATGTTGTTTTTGAGCTTGCAAAAGTGGGTCTTTGTGTGTCTGCATGTTAGTGAATGCGCATCATAAGCCAGGGGAAGTGTCCAGTGCGCTGCATGCCGAAGGTGCTGATGAAGAAGTTGAGTCCTGTGGTGATGAAGACAATGACGGTCGTTACGTTGTTCAGGTAATCCAGACGTTTCTGCAGGGCGCTGTTGTTCAAGTCCCGACGGCCTGTGACACACACACACACACACACACACACACACACACGCACACACACACACACGTACACACACAAAACACACACGGTAGAGAAAGAGAGGGTTCAAACTACACTTGGTTCTGGACACACTGAGAGAGACTTCCCGTTTGGTCAGGATGCACTTCCACACCACGCTGTAGTCTGCCCTGCTACCTTGCATTCACTCCACAGGAAAAAAACACAATAAGCATAGCATAGGCTTCTGTTAAATCACTACATTTATTCAGCTTTCTGGAGGAGAATGTATACGTACATATTAGATGGATGTCTCTTATTTATATTACCCTGTTTTTTCTCTGGTATTGAACCTCAAAATCGATTTTAATGTCAAAGAAGTTTTTCAAGTAAATGATATAAAAATACAGGAAAACTCATCTTGTGTGTAAAACTGTTTGAAATACAGATAATGAAACACATTTTTTTGTACACACACATTATTGCAGCAAAGAAACCCAATCACCAGAATAAAAGTTGGCAAAGTATGTTTCTGGGTTTTTTTGGTTCAATTTTTCATTTGTCACAATGCTCTGCTTATGCTCTGGTTAGGCTTAGGCACAGAAACCACTTGGTTAGGGTTAGGAAAACATCATGTTTTGGCTTAAAATATTTGTTTTGGTCGTCTCAGACACAGCAGAAGATGTCCCGATTCCTCGAGAAAAACATCCTGTTTTGTTGCCATAAACATGGCTGCAGATGGCCCGACTTCCTGTCAAAAATATCAGTTTTTTGGTGCCACAAGCAAGGCTGGAAACTGTCTCCAGAAACCTTGAGAAACATTTTATCCTGGTGACTGGGCTGCATATAAAATGATGCATATTTACATAGTTATTCAGTTGGTTAAAGTGAACGTATTTTAGTTGGATTACAGCGTGAGAAACTTTTCAAAGCTTAAAAAATAAATAAGATGTGATGTTTGAACATATGTGAATTGTTTGTTTCAACTTTGTACAAACGTAAAATAATTCCAACTTTAAGTTGTGTGTGCAGATGAAATACTGGTGTGTGGGTGTGTGTGTGCATGCATGTTGGAGTCTGTAAATGTGTGTGATGTGTGAGTGCATATGTGGCTTTGTGTGTGTGTGTGTGTGTGTGTGTGTGTCAGAAGTGGAGTCGAGCCAGCAGCCAGCGGAAGAAGCCGGTCCTCTTGGATCCGAAGAAGCTGACGAAGAAGTTGATCACCGTGGTGACGAAGATGACGCCTGTGGCGAGGTTGTTCAGGTAGTCGAGTCGTTTCTGATTGGACACCACGTTCAGATCCCTGCGGGCTACACACCACACACACGGACAGACACACAAACACACAATTTCAAACACTTCAAACGCATCCACCCACATGCTCACGTACAGTTGATGCATACAACCATCATCATACAACCAATCATACAGTAATGCACACACACATACAGCGATACAGGTCAGTCACTCACCCTCCAGCCTCTTGTCTAGTTTATGGGACATTTTGACCAGACTGATGGAAACAAAATTACTGTTTCATTTGTAATCTCCTCGATCAAGAAATGCAATTTAATGCTTCCCTCAAGCAAAGATCCCCAGCTGTTCCAGTTAGAGTGACCTGTTCAGCAGCCGACCCTGAGAACATCTTGTGGACACTAATAAAATGCGGACATGGCGTCTGTTCTGGACTTCTCTGAAGTGACTCTTTGAACGATTTTGTTTGGTTTTACTGCTCACTTTTGTTGGAAATAAAACTGAGGAACTGAGGAGGTCGGCCAGGTCATCAAGCACAACAAACAGTTTCCTTAAAGCTGATTTTGGTTTGGGATGTGGTACATCACGTCAAAGGAAAGACTGCTGGACGCAAACAGACGAAAAATGTGCTCTTGGTAGTCTCAAATGAGGTTGAAGAAATACCCTTGAAAAAGTTTCAACATGAGCAAAAAACTTAATTGGAAGGAGTGGGTTTCAGAAATCACATAAAGCCAAATTAGCTACTGGGATTGTTGCATTAAAAAGTGTCACTTTAATACAACTGGAATTTTTATGACGCCGATATCGAGTGGCAAAAAGAAGTTCAGCATAAAATAAAGATACATTTTGGGAAACGCTACACACTTTCTTGCCAAGAGTTTGTGTTCAACTAAGCTAGCCAGCTGCTAATGTTAGCTAAGCGCCCTCTTGGATGCCCTTATGGTAGATAAAATGTGATTAAGTGCCCTCTCTTCACTGTGACATGGTGCCCCAATGCATACAGTTGGGCATACAGTGCCCTTTTCATTTTTTTCGCCCCTGCCCCTCAAACATCCTGAGCCCTCCAATGTGCACAGACACTTTAAGTTTGCTTCTACATTTAGCCTTGAGGCTGAATACTGGTGTAAAAGTATGTTTATAAGTGTAAAGTTGTGCCATGATACTGTATTAAACAGTATTTTGTTAAGCAGCTGTGTCTGAATCGATAAAGATAATAGGGACAGGATTAGAGGAATGGGATTTAGGGCAATTTTGAGGAATCGTTTTTAGCGGCTATCGTAGGGTACAGTGAGATGAGGGCAATGTACACACTGGACAATTAAAGCTGCTACTGTGTGTTTGTAGGAATTAAAACATTCATGCTTTGGTGCCATCTTGTGGTAATATCAAGAATAACAGTGTGGCAGACAAATTCTACACAAAGCAACTTTAAACGTGCATGTTTGTGCAGGTTTTGTGTATGAATGTACATACAGTGCTTGAGTGAGCCCTCTGAGGGTGTTTCACAGAATGAAGCGCTGCAGCAGCCACCGCAGGAAGCAGCTGCGTTGCGTGCCGAAGGCAGCTTTGATGAAGTTGACGATGAGGGTGAGGAAGATGAGGCCTGTGGTCAGATTGTTGAGGAAGTTTAACAACCGCTGATAAGAGGGGAGGAGGGTGAGCTCAACACGAGCTGCACACACACACACATGCACATACATTACACACACATGCAACAAGAACACAAGCACACACACACACACACACACACACACACACACACACACACACACACACACACACACACACATCTAGTTGATCCTTTGGCCCGGTCCATTCATACAGAATAAAATCAAATAAAGGCATCAGAATGCAGTAAAACTGGAGTTGATTAGTACTTTAAGTAGAACAATAAGTCAGAATAAGTTCTGTGTGTGCACAGTGTCGGCCCCTGTGTTCAATGTGTCAAAATCTTTCCCTACTTTCCAAAAATATCCACATATTCGAGTCATTGCCTGCGTCACAAAGTCAGAAATGCATCCTTGCAAACAGGCCGGTGCGCTCCATCCCGAAGACGGAGATGAAGATGTTGGTGACGAAGATGAGGAAGATGAGGATGGTTGCGGTGTTGTTCAGGCCGTCCAGGCGCTTCTGGTTGGTCTCTTCGCTGACGTCTCGCCGAGCTGCAACAAGCACACACATGTACACACACACACACACAAACTACACAATGGCTTTTTTTTCATGCTGCACAGAGAATATATTTGTATTTTCTGAAAATTGACTGGACTTTAACCTGCACTACCTGCATAACAAATCAACATGTCAGTGTATTAGTGTGTTAATATGATTGGTTAAAACATGAAGGATGTATTTCTCATGATGTAATGTGATTGGCTCACCAATGATGATGATCAGGACTCCAGCCACTATCTGCAGAGCCAGGGAGAAGGAGATGAGCGTCAGGACAGCGATGTAGTACCTGAGGAGGAGAGAGGAATAGTTATGTAACACTTATTTGTCAATAAATATTGTAAATATGATCATTCAGGAGCACTAAATCTAACAGATCTGTCTTTTTGCCTCACACACACACACTGTACCTGTATCCAGCTCCCTGTTCGATGACAGTCTTCATGTGTGTGATGTTAGCCAGGAACAGAGCGATGTCCAACATGCCCTCAGACACCGTCTTCTTCGTGGCATACAGGTTCATGTTCAGATTAGAGGCTGAACCTCCCTGAAAAAGAAGGACAGATTTCACCCCCTCCAGTCAAAAATGTTTTTCTTCTCGTTCCTACAGTTGAATGTTTGAGTTTCACGCTGTTTTTCACATCCTTTGCTCAAAAGTGTAATTTTTTCTCCACGCACATTGAAAAATTTCTTTGAAAAGGAGAGCCAGCAAACGTGATTTATGACATCACGAAAAAGTTTGGAAGTCAAAGTCATCAAATATTCAGAAAACACAAGCGTGATGTATAAAGTTTGTGGCTTCCAGAGCAAGTAGGAGACAGTAGAAAAGTATTCTTGAATTTTTAATGACGAGTAGGTGACATTTTAAGGACTTTAATGTGGTAATTATGCTTTTTTTTCTGCTTTAACGGTGAAATATGTAAGAACTGGCCATCATCTTCATACTCAAACCAAATATGGGGCAGCGTATCACCAGAGTAACCGCCAACTGTTGCTACCAGTAGTTGCCCCTAGCCAGTTAGCTCAGTTAGCCTTGCAGCTTGCGGTCTGATATGAAGATGATTCATTCATGATCTGATTCTGGACATAACAGATGTAATAAAACGATTGCAACCACTGACATTCTCGGTTTTCCGTATACAAACTCTGCATATAAGAAACCCCTGTCGTAGCAACTCTACGACATCCAATAGACCGACACCTGACGGCCCCTGCAGCTGCATAATGAGACCGCACTGCGCTTCAAAAGAGCAAAGACAGAGGGCGATAGAGAAAGAACAACAGGGGAAGGGGAATGAAGAGAAAATAAAAGTGAGACAGAAATCAGGAAAAAAATGAATCAGACAGAAAAATCAGACAAGACAATGTTTCAAGGGAAAAGGTTTTAAGGTTTCAAATACACATTTTTCTGTTGAAGTCAGATGAAACTGACCAGGAGAGGGCAGCAATGACCAAGAATACAACCAGAGGAAGCTGGCAGAAAAATAAAATAAGCATTTATTTTATTTTGGCGGTTCGAACAGAAAATTTCCATTTTTTTCTCGTGCTTCATTTATCATGAGAGCTCTAACTGCGACTCAATCCAGCAGTTGGAAGTTTATGAATGATAGAGAATTACACTTTGTTGCACATGAGAGATTTTAGACATCAACTGTGTGTTTGTGTGTTAGAGTTTATATTCCAGGACAATTCTTTCATAGAAACAAGAAAAAAAACAGACTGTGTGCTGGCAGAAGAAATGCTTTAACATAATTATATAAGGTCATAATGTATGACTCACAGCACATGTTATGGACTACCATTTCTGTCTAGATCTAATTATTTCCCTCCTATAGTGCATGGACTGCAGACGCACATATTGGATTAGTTAACACGGCGCTATAGATTAAAGTATCCTGTCCACAAATGGATCATTTTACCCGAGGCTATGTTAGTGCAGTCTGTTTTTCTTCAGGCTGCACAGAAACAGAGATGTGTTTAAGGAAGACATAGATCACATACTTGAAGTCTTACATGTGCACACACACACTTCATATACTGGGGACGCGTTGTGCTTCATGACCTCACTCTGCTGTAATGTGCTGTGGCGCTCCAAAATAAACAGAACGTTGACAATGTACATGTACAGTAATTGTTAAAGACTGCGGCTTCTCTGTGTGTGCAGCCTTTGTTTTTATATGATACTGTGTTAAGTCACATATTCTGGTGTTTGCTGCAGGGCTGCTTCATGTTGCCCCACACTTAATAAAAGGATATTTCTAGATTTTTAAAATGTACAACCAACCTGGGGGTGCGAAACAAAGATGATTTCAGGGGTCAGTTACTCAAGTCTTAATTGTAAAAAGCTTGATTGGTATATTGCACAGCAAAATAGCCTAAAACCATAACGCAAAAGTCACAAAAGTCACAAAAGTAAAGATTTCTTAGAGATGAAACACTTTGGTAGACCTTCATTACTTCTTTAAATTCACTTTGCGTTGAATTTCAAACATTGTGGCTTTAGTGCTCTCTAGTGGTAGTATTAGATACACACTCGCTTTTCATCGGTCTCATGCGATCAAAATAATTTGAACAATGCTTCAGTAAAATAACAGATTGCAGATTGTGGCTTTAATATATTCTGTGCTTTTCATAAGAATTCATTCACCTTTGCAACAGTCTAACAAGTCCTTTAGATTATATGTACATATTGTAATTCACTGGTACATAGTGGTTCAAATATGCGCTATAGGCTTTATATGAAGGTCCTCATAATAAGCATTAATTAATAGGTAAGAAGGCCCTTATAAGTCCTTATAAGCTGCTTATTAACGTTAATGAGGCTGTGTAAGTGTTAATAATAGCCAAATAAACATGTTTTTGTTCGATTATAAGACATTTATATTCACTTATAAGAAACTCGTTAATAGTTTATGGACTGCTGAAGAGCGTTAAAGCAACAGTGGTACATATTTCCGACATCAATAGTGTGGGATTGCACATTTTTTTTAAACTGTCCTAAGCTAACCTTCAGACAGTCACACCCAATTCACTTTAGGTGTGAGTCATAAAATATCTAGCATTTGTTCTTCTCGATACAACTTTTATCAGAGACACGTGTACATCCGAGCGAAACAGTATGAATGAAGACAAACTGTCTGAAAATGGGAGCTGCTGTCCTTTCTGAGAATCTGTTCTTTTGAAGCACACTGAACCCTTTACAGTCTAACCTCCACTATGTTTTCAGTTGCCACAGTGTTCTACATAGTAGGCTGGGATCATGTGCCTTGGGTTCCTCCTTATACCCTGACAATGCCAGCTCTTGCAATCTTCTGTGTAGCTAACCAACGGCCACAACCAACAGCACCACAAAACTACCGTGCAGCTCAGCCAGTGTGTTTACATCCACTTCCCTCTTGCCCGTGATTACTGGCAGACTCCCTTCTGCGGGGAGACAGCCATTTGGCAGGTGCACTTTGGTAACAAATAGTTTTCATATGAGGTCTCTGCCTTATCATAACTATGCCATGATTTCCTGAACAAGACGTTGATGTTGACATTTTTGGATGTAGCTTTTGGCCTCTGCCAGTGCCACAAACCAAAACCAAAACAAACTGGTGCTTGGCGTGCGAAGAAAAGCATGTTGTTTTGGCATTTTCGGATAACCTACGCCTCGCAGTTTATCCAAATGTTTGCTAATCCCAGGGTTTCACTCCAAATCCAATTAATCATCTCTTTTTGGATGGCAATTTACCTGTCCTAAAGCTGTAATCCCCATGAAACGAGTACACGTGATGTATTGTCGTCCTGGAAATCTTGATTTCATCCCCCATACAGCCTGTGTTACAGTACAGTTTGATCCAGACTGGGTTGATCTCCAAGAAAGTATGAAGCAATTCCTAGAACTGTACTGTCAAAACACTTTGAACACATGTACTATGGTCTGTCTGAGTGTGTGTGAGAGGCAGAGAGAGAGAGAGAGAGAGAGAGAGAGAGAGAGAGCTGTGTAGGAAAAAGAGAGAAAGAGGGAGGAAGACAGAGAGGGAGGTGAGGAAGTGAAGTAAAAAAAACAGGCAGATATAGAGAGACAGGGAGAGAGTGAGAGAAAACATATGTACTGTATATACACTGGCCCGCTTCCATCTTTTCTCAACTGGGGACTCGTGTGGTCACACTTTATCAACATCAGCCTTGGGCGGGCCGCCAAAACACACACACCCACACTCACACACACACACACTACACACATACTGTATACACACCAAAATCAAAACATCAGAATGACCTATATACAGTTTTACGGCCCACCTGTGTTCACTTAGTGTAATGTCCCTCTAAATGTACAGAATGGGCTTTTATCACACGTTATCTGCACTTATCTTGATTTATCAAAATGTTTGCATGAATTATTATTTGACCCTTTGTTTCCCAGGACAGGGAGGGGAAGGATAGATCCTTATTTACTGCAGCAGTCTGCAGAAGTGGTTGCGGGAGGTCGGCAGGGTTACACACATTCACCCTCAGTAGCTGTGAATTACAACCAGTTGGCCTCCGAGCTGCTCCGTCATGAATGTCCAGTGTCGACTACCGGGCTCATTCCCCCAGAAAATATTTCTTTTTTTCTGTGCTTGTCTGTGAGGAGCCGTCAATTACACATTTTTCCTGATCATTCAGCACCTACCTTTGAGATTAAGGGTTAAACAGCTGCAGCATATGAGTGTCTCAATACTCTGGGCTCCAGGAGGTTTCAAGGTTTCTCTCTGAGGATTGATCCCCAGCAGCAGTTTTTAAAACCACTACAAAACTTAACGTTCATTGCTTACTTCTGTATACAACAGAATGGACACATACAATAAAACATTCATTGGGAACAAGAAACCGCAACCCAGGATTTGCAAAGAATTTATGAACGTGTATATGCATCATGAAGGAGCTGCAAATGATATCCATTATTCCCACTGTCTTTGAATTAACCTCAGTCTCGTGGTTGGAATCTGAGACCAGGATAACCATCAGGCAACATCAAAATTATTTACAAAACAAAACCAAACAACTGAATCTGACTCAAACAAAGAATGCACATCAAGAATCTCCAGAGATATTAGTCTGCAAGTTAATTTTTAGGTGAACCCAGCGAGCTATGACTAGAAATTATATGGCTAACCGTTACTCTTAATGGTTTGCTATATGCTAAAAGGTAAATGTCTGCCTTCCATTGAATATAAGAAAGGTCAGGGGGTCGCCGAAGTCTTTTGGGAACCATGAATACCTCTATATCATTTTGTGACATTCCACCCAGCAGTTTTTTAGACTCTTCAGTCTGGACCAAAGTAGTGGACAGACTGACAGACTGATGTTGCTTAACTTGGCCAATAAACGCAGTAACAATATCCTGTTTCTGCAACAGTAGCAAATGCGACCACCATCAATAATATTGTACATAATGTAACTCCCTACACAGAGCTGAGCTGAGTAAGTCAAACGTATTTCTGTACACAAATGTTCTCTTTTTGCCCTCCTGGTTTTTACGGATGTATGGTATTTATAAACTGTTCCTAGAAATCCAGAGTCCTCGTAAAACCCCCATTCCTTAAAACCACTGATCCACAGCCCTGGGCACAGGGCCATATCACACAATGTACACATACCCCATCACACCAGGCTTACACACACACATACACAACACACATATCTGATGTGTGTCTTTATGAGGCACATATAAGAATATGTGCTTCCACATTCACAGGTAGGCACATGTGCCACCAATATACACAAAAACACGCTTGCAAAAATGTCAACTGCAAATAAACACCCAGCACATGGGAGGCCCCCCCTCGACCTCACAGGAAGTGCTCCTCCCCTGGACTCCAATTGGTCACCATAATAACCAATAGGAGGGGAAGCCCAACTAGGAGTGGAGCTCTGGTTTTCTTTTAGTGTCTTATTTTTACTGTCCTTCTGTCTGTCTCTCCATCGCCCTGCCTGTCTGTCTAAGTGCTTGCCGTTTTTTTTCTCTTCTGCATTTTTCCAAGTCTCTCTCTCTCTCTCTCTCTCTCTCTCTCTCCCGCTTTGCCTGAAGGCATCATCTTTCTGTTTTGGTTTTTATGTAACTGCCATTTAGGGTGAGGGAGTGGGACGAGAGCACAAAAACAGATGAAGAGAAAACAGATAGCGACACAAAGAAGAAGAGTCAGCATGTCGGGAGGAAGAGAGCCAGTGACAAAGAGATGAGTGCCGTTTTCTCCTGCTGGCTCAATGACTGTGTCTGAGTTACTACTTACTCCAATGACTTTGGCCGATGCCACAGGTTTTGTCTGAGAGAAGACTTTTCACACAAAGTTTCTCATATCCAGTAACCGATCCATGGTACAGTGTCCATTTTTTAAAGGACAAATCACAGGTCAGTTGGTCGATCTCCCTGAGCAGACTTGATGCCAACTGTTTAAATATATAATCCTTAATATTTTGTCATATCAAACCCCATTTTTATATATTCTCGCATTCTGTAACTTCTATGCAGTAGTTGCTATTGTTAATGGTGGAGTACACACTTCACAATACGACCAGCATTGAGGATGTAGGGACGGTGCTCCTGCAAAATATTGTCGGAGGGAAGTTCTTTTTAAGGAGGTGAAAAGAAAAGGTAACAGCTGCTAGCTTGTTCACATTTGTACCGTTAGCGGCCAGGCAGGATTTCCATTTTCAGCTCGGAAGTTGTTGTTGTTGTTTGCTGCCCACAGTGTTCAATACGCATCATTTTGAATGTAACCTTGGGCCTTTATTATTAAAACACCTGCAGTTACCAACAGCAACCACAGGTGTCGCCAAACAACCCAGGAATGAAATCTCAAGATTGTAACTTTAAAGCTACACATGTTAACATTTTTACACAGACAGCTACAATAGGTCAGCTGAACATTTTTAATGTAAAAGGTGTCACTAGTGACGAACCCACAGAACGTTATCACCAAAGTCTTGAGTTCCGCTCAGCTTTGTGGTGTGTTTTTACCATCTTTTAGCTAATTGTTTTGGTTTAACCCCAGTGTTATTTCCAGTCGCAGGAGGCACCTGATTCAACCAAACTTTTCAAAAACCCACTCAATGCTACCCTTCCAGCACCAAGCAGCAGACAGAGGTAAACATAGTGAAGAATTTAGCAGCTAAAGAGCTAGATATTTCCTTTGGGAGTTGGTGGAGACCAAAGCGGAGCTAAAAACAAGAGTAAATATTGGATTCATCAGATGGCCAGACTCCAAATGACCACTAATGTTGCTCCGTGTGTGCTGGATTTGCAAATCGGGAACTGTTTCTTCAGAGCAAAACAAAATAAAAAATTCAAATCTAACAGCAAAAAGTGTTTGTGATATGTTTTCTGTGTTATGAAACCATCAAACACCTACAAAAATCTCTGACACTATAATTTTCCTTCAGCACCAAAAGCTGAAAACATCACCCGGGCGTCACTCGGCCAGCCAAACATCACCTCTTGACATTTTCAGTGTTTGCTTGTTTTGGGGGACACGGGTCAGCAGGTGAAATGTTGCGTTTCAGGTTATTTGTTTATCTGTATGTGTGTGTGCTGATGATAGGAGGGGGTGGTGGGCATGTGGGTGAATGGACTCATTATGTTTAGAGACAAACAAACCCAACACATGCACACAAACTGAGTCAGAGTCAAGACACTTATTTTGGTGAACTTTGACATGGAGAGAAACAGGGAGGAGGCTGTTATCTACACACACACACACACACACACACCATTTCTGTCCCCTCTCACAAATGCAGCAGAAGGTTCACACGGACCCTTGATCTCTGCCCTATCGTCCTGCTGACTGACCTGTAATTAGCAAAAACAACCTTAAAATGGTGTGATGGTGTGTGTGTGTTAGTGTGTCCATGTCTTTTAATTAATTTAGGTCCATGTTGCATAATCTGAGGATGATGCAGGTCTTTACATTATGGTTGTGGCTATGGGGCCAATGAGTAAACACGTAAAAATCCGAAGGTTACAAACATGTTCCCTGCTGTGTTGTTTATGTCACAAATGAGTGAACCCACATGTCATTTTAACACACCTCTTCGTCCCTTTTGATCCTTCCCTTCACGCTGCTTTTCCTCTTTTCCTCTCTTCCTCTCGTTTACTATCACATAAACACATCACACATCACTTTCTTCTTTAACTCCACTAACTGCATTCTGCTTTGATAACAGCCCCGTCTCCAGAATAAAATGTTGGAAGAGAATGTTGCTGCAAACCATGGATTTGTTATATTTCAGTGTTTCTTACGTATCATGTCAACATTTCTACAGTACATATCATGTTATGTTCAGACTATGTTGGCTGACTTTCCTATCGGTAGCATGACTGCTAGATATATAGTTAGATGGTTGCTAAGTGAGAGATCACCGTACCATTACAACAAAAGCGACTGTTGGAGCATTTTTCAGCCGTGTGGCGACCAAACCAGGTATTTTAAGGCGAAACATGATCTTTTTCTAACACTTACCGAGTGGGTTTTGTGCCGAAACCTATTCAGAATTTGAAACATAAAGATGAAACGTTAAGAAACGCTTAAGTGAAAACCTAAAGAAACATAAAGATGAAACTTATCTTAAAGAAATGTAAAGGTGAAATGTAAAGAAATATATAACTGAAACGTAAAGAATTATAAGGTGGTATATAAAGATGAAACATTTAGATTCATAAAGTTGATACGTGGTTTGCAGAAACTTACAATGCCAACATTTATCTGGTGATGTTTAGGCTGGAGGTAAAATAACGAGTGGGAATTCTGTGTGTATTAAACAATAAAAAAAAAACCTCAATAGTACTTCAGTGCTAGTTCTGCTCCTTCTGTTTCCAATCATAAAAAATAGGCATTATCATCAAACTATCTTTAACCACTTTTGTTTTAACTATGTTCTCTCTGTTGACTTCCTCTTGTGCTCTCCTGCCTCTCTGTGATGATCAAAGTGTCATCCTCCTGTTATCCTTTGGAGGGCGAGCTGTTACACAGCAGGACGGAAGCCTCGGTAATTGCAGGATGTAGACAGAAATCCATTAGTGTGTGTGCGTGTGCGTGTGTGTGCGTGTGTGTGCTTTATGAGACTCAATTTACGTTTTAGACCTTGAGAGTGAAGACATCTTTGAACAGTGTCTGGTCCTTGTTTATTCAATCGAGAGACTTGTGGGTTTTTTCTTGGTAATGTAGGATAGGTTTAGGGTCAGAGATAGACATATTGCTCCCAACAAGTATAAAATCAAACTATTTGTGTGTCTCTATTTCATGTCACTGTAACATTAATAGGATTTTGAAGCTGTTATTTTAAGGTAAAGTGGTTACATAATGTTGCTTTAGCTATTTATAACAAAGTTATTTGTGTGTGCATGTGCGTAAGAGATAGTACTAC
Source organism: Pagrus major (assembly GCF_040436345.1). Taxonomy (NCBI): domain Eukaryota; kingdom Metazoa; phylum Chordata; class Actinopteri; order Spariformes; family Sparidae; genus Pagrus; species Pagrus major. Next base: position 15,253,662 of record NC_133228.1, read on the forward strand.
TGAGAAACAACTGACCCAACCTCTATGACCTTTGACCTTTGACCTTTGACCCTCACCCCACACACAGACCCACACAGATACACACACCCACGATGACAGACAAATACTAAGATTTAACATTAAATACATACAGTAACAGAGGCTTCATTTGACCACATGTGTGCATTTATATGTCTGTGTTTGTGAATTTTGGACTTCCATCTGCCATCTGGGAGTCAGAGAGAGCGAGTGGCAGCGATCTAATATCAGATGACTCTCTGGATTCCGGACCATAACCACATGGTGGAACAGGGTCGCCCATATCAATGACTCCAGCTGGCCCCTCCAGCCCTGCAGGGACTTCCTGATGAAACCTTACAAAGGGGTCACACTTACAACTGACAGATTTTTATGAATATGATATCTTAACGTGTTTGTTGCTACATTGCCTGCCACAGCGCTGGTCACACATAGGAAAATCCTATGATTTTCACTACATCGCAGAAAAATCATGGTTTCTGTTTTCAGGCAATTAAAGGATCATTCTGGTTTTTATTACAACCTGGGGCTAATTTTTCATTGTTCTGGCCATTATTGAAGTAATTATAGGACTCAGACAATTATACATGTTTTCAACAAATCCTAAAATTGACAGAACTTGCAGCATTTGGAGGAGAAAACAAAGTCAAGTCTGCTTTTGAAATTACATGATGCACACTGGCCCAAAGAGACTTTTTCCCATTAGCTTACAAAGTCAAGTCAAGAAAGTCATTAAGAGCCACACCATTAAATTGTTTTATTGCCATTCAAGTTAGCTAAGGGCTAAACCAGAAGTTAGCCACTCTGCCAAAGGAAGTCTCTAGTACGAACTCTAAACGTAGAAGATCTGGGTAATGTTACACCCAGGAGGTCAAAATTCTCTGAGCGGCTCTGCCTCTGATGCTGTATCCGGATTTTAGCTATATTAGATCCATGGTGAAGATACAATCACAAAAACAAAAGCTCAAGGTAGCACGCTGCAGGTTTAGCCAGTAAAAGAAATATATCATATCAGTTTCGCAAATGATCCATACAAGTTCAATGTAGCCAAAGTTTTACGCTGTTGACAGAAAGCTTTTGATGTGTCATTATATGCAGTTTGGAGTTCAGTATCTTGCCCAAGGACACCTCAACATGCAGACCAGAGGAATCGAACCAGCGACCTTCCCAATAACAAGAGGCTGGCTCTACCCCTGAGCCACAGCTGCCCCTCAGAGTAGGGAGGTGAATGGAATACGGGACTTTTACCCAGGAAACTGGTGTTTGTGTCCCAACCAAAAACAAAAGTCAAGTTCTTTAAACTTAAACTACATTAGTAAGTAAACTGTAGTGAATTTAAGTCACATACTTATTTTAATCAAACCACAGTCTTTTCCTAATCCTAACAAAGTAGTTTTGGTGCCTTAATCTAAAAAAACTGCCAGTTTCACCGTGTTAATCTTGTTGTTTTTTTTATTGCTGTTATCATGATGGTGAAGATCATCTAATTTGTACTTTTCTGCTCTCATACAATGCAGACAATGTTAAATGACACGTGAAAAAGCTTAAAATATGTGACCAAACATGCAAAATGTCCTTAAAAGAGGCGTGCTATTTATACGCGATCCCATGAGATCACATTGCCTTGTGTGGCTTTGATTTTACACGTAATAACCAACAGAAATAATGTTCAGCACTGTGAAAAGAAAATCCAAACTGTAACAAGCTGTGTGACTGTGTTTTGGAAAAAGCTGTCCAGACCATGGGGCAGACTTTGACAATGCTACAGGTGCAGGTCAGTAATTGTGTACGTGTGTTTGTGTGTGTGTGTGTGTGTGTGTGTGTGTATGTGTGTGTGTGTGTGTGTGTGTGTGTGTGTGTGTGTGTGTGTGTGTGAAGAAGAACCCATTAACACCTGGTTTTCCTCTGACATCAACCAATGCTGGAGGAGTCTCTTGCATAAGATGTTGACGTATGTTGTGTACTGTTATAGCATCAGTCCGAATGCCAAATGCTCTCTGAGAAATGTGCGCCAGATGTGTGTGTCCCAATCTGTCTGTCAGAAGCGTGTGTGCCAGGTGGGTATGGGTGTGTATCAGTTGTGTGCCCCATCTTTTGTGTTCTTAAACACACTACATGCTGTCATGGCAATATTGCAAACAGACATATAAACAGAAATGTTCGTGCTGTTTAGAGGCTGATTTCTCTGAAGTGGTGACTTCAGTTTAGCTCAGTGTTGACAGGCAGGAATGTGAAGTATGTGCAACCTAAAGTTACAACACTGCTACGTGGCTAATTTAAATCTCTTGAATGACGAGCTCAGTCACACTAGTGTCAAGGAGACTTCCTGTGGGTCTAATTATACTGACAGAAGATTTACACTAATAGCTTCATTGTACGACCGTGTGCTGTGGCTTTTCTTCATGCTTGGATTTCATGGCTCCGTGCTCATGTAACACTCACAAAAACTAAAAAATAAGTGCACAGTGGTGCTGCAGGTTGGTCCTCTTTACATGCAACAAAGAATCTGTACTGTGGCAACTGCTTTAGCCGTGCATTAAAGGTCACTTATGACCATGTATCTAATTTGATTATATTCTATATATTTCTAGTCTGATTAAATTATGCTTGAAAGAAGTTTATGAAAGAAACAAGCACACACTGATACATTAACAGTAGAATCAAACATGTCTGCAGCTAATCGAATTTTCACACTAGTAAAAAAAGAGTTCACACACACACTGACAGAGCCTGTCGTCATCAGAAAAATCACCATATAGGTTGACCCATATTTACATTGATGTCAGTGGAAGACCTCTATTGCCTGTAGTAGTTATTATGGCAGCAAAGGAGGAAGTCAGGTGATGTAGAATATAGAGCGACACAATCCACATATGGAGTATGATAGGGTGGAAGGATGGGTCAAACAAACACAGGACTTTCACCCCGAAGACTGTTGTTCATGCCCCATGTGAAACCAACTCAGTAACATGATTAATTATGTCACATGCAAAATGAAACTTAAAGGAACAGTTTACACAAAAATTGACGTTCAGTCGTCATCTATACACCCCCCCCTATGCTGATGGAAAGTCGTTATAAGTGTCTTAGTCCTCAAAACATTTTTGGACCTTCACAGGTAGTAGATGGGGACTTCTTTTAAAACATAAAAATCCAGCTGAAAATATAAACATAAAATGGCTTAATACAGCTCGTCCAGTGTAATCCAAGTCTTTGGAAGCCCCGAGATCTAACCCTAACCCTAACCCAAACTGATTTGAAAAGATGTTATTTACAATCTTTAAGCGGTAATTTTCACTGTAGCTGCTAAGTTAAAAGCGTTAGCACACACCCGTCTGAAGTGAGCTCTTACGACACGTCAAGGGTGTAATTACTGTCTTTTCAAATGAATTTGGGATCTTGGGGATTACATGGATTACGTCAGATGAGTTGTATGGAGCCATTTTATGTTTTTTCCAGTTATTTTTTATACGTTTTAAAACTAGTCCCCATCTAATTCAGTTGTTTAGGAAAATGCTGCAACGCTGTTTTGATGTGAAGCTCCAAAAACATTTGGTGGACGATGAAACGTCCTCCAACTTTTTGTTGGCATTGGGGTGAGTAGATAATGACTGAAATGTCATTTTGGGCAAACTGTTCCTTTAAGTTACATAATGTATGTGATGTAAGTTAACTGTGTTACTGCTTTACTGCTGATTGTTGGTTGAGACTACTCGAGGAAATACATGTTCTTTTTACACAATGGCATGTAAAAAGGACCTCCGTCCCGTCTGGGATGATTTGTGGTGTTGTAAAATCTTATTACTCATTGTGGAGTGTTTGCTTAAGGTTTTTATTACAGGGAAGGCATGTTTGGAAAGTGGATGGACTGGTGTCAAAGAGTCTTTGTTAAGACGAAGATGGCAGCCATAGCTGGAATTCCACGTGTTTCTTTCTGGTCATATAAAAGGTGCATGTAGGTATGCACTCTGAGAGCATCACAAATACGGGAAAGAAACTATTGCTGAAAAAGACTGTCAGTCAGACCTCATAATAATGTCATGATATTGTCATCAACGTGTTAATTGGTTTGTCTGCTATCCATCATCGTTTAGGAAAACAGAAGTCAACAATGACTTGCTCAAGGACCCTTCAGAGGTGCAAATGTTTGCTCCCGTGGGAGCTGGTTGCAGACCTTCCCTTTAAAGGAATGTTGTCTCTAATCACCTTTCCACCTCGCTGCTGCATCACACTGGTCATTTCAATGTGAAATTATACCTGAAACAATGTTTACAACGTGAGATAATTAAAAGTTTCACAAAAAAAAAAAAATGCTGGGAATATTTAAACCAACCTTCAGTTATTGTGAAAAGTTTATGAGTGGTTTTCACAGCAATGCTGCAGTTATGCCTTCAACCATGATGACAAAGAAGTGATGCTAACATGCAAATATAGTGCAGAAAGGTTAAAAGTGCAGCAAAATCTGTTTGTGTTGTTGTTGTTGTGCAACGTAACAGTTGAAGGTAATTTAAAATTCATGGTGTCCTAGAGAACATGTGTTTAACTGTGGTTACCTTTCACACCACACCTCGCTGTTAGTTTATAATCATCATCTTAAAATATCTTTATTGCTTTTTTTTTATGGGCTTGTTTATGATCCAAATGCATGGCCCAACCCTAAATATTTAAAACATGATAGGAGTTTTGTAACCGTTGTATTTATTAACAGGTCTAACAAAAGACTACGCTGTAAATAAAACTGTAAAAAAATATATATATATATTCCCACAGCAAAGGCCGCCAAACATCTTGTCATAAGTAATTTTCCATGATTAAAATATAGTTTTCAGCTTAACCTTTACCTATATAAAACAATTGAAATTACCCCTAAATATCATAAAAGGCTGTTCTAATACAAATAATCATCACATAACAGCATGTGCATGATGGGAAAAGTGGCTGTCTTTGACTCCAATACTCCAGACTGTCTTACACAGTTGTTAGTTTGTTTGTTAAATTGCTAGAAAGTTGATAAAACACATTTATTAAAGGTTTTTGTCGTGAAAACTTCTGTCATTATACAATATATGTCAGTTAACAAACAAATCTATCTAATCTAGGCCCACAATACTAAATCAGTATTAATTAAATGTATATTTAACTACAAAACCAATAATTTACTGTTAATTTTTGTGTCAACAGTAAATTGTCACCAATTTGATCTATTATGATAAATTCAATACAAGTATCAAACTTAAATGAAATCTTTTTAATAACAAAATTATTAACATTTTAAGTTAAAAAAACAGTCTATTGTTATAATTGTATTGATTGATGATTTGATTGCTCATTGAGGAGATTATCAGAATAAGTTTAAGTGTTTGTATCTTTCATAATTTATGAGAAAATGTATGTTTTCTGGAATTTTCCTCCCATTTAAATGAATGGGCAGAATGTTCAGCGGTGACATCACACGCAGTGTGGGGTTAAACTGTCAAACCCTACTGATAAATTTCTCTTCAGCTTCCTCTTACTCCCACATTTTTTACTCTCCATCCATCATTATTCATCACAATGCAGAGAAATACATCCTCTTTCAAACAATGTAAATATCTAAGCAATGTGACTTACATACATTTGTGCTGTGACTCTCAAAGTAACAGGACTACTAATCAATCACTGACCCCAGTGTTAACTGAGAACGGAAATTTCAGGAGCACAACAGAAAAACATATTTTTAAAACTCGCTCTAGTTCCTACATTTTTGACACCATTAACACATACATTACAGCAACATGTTCAAGATTCCCTTCACTCTCATGATGTAAAGATATAGGCAATAGGAATTACCCTCTTTGAGTAATAAGACAGAGTTTGAGTGGTGCTTCTGAGCTTAATCTCTATTTAATGAACAGTCTGACCCAGGAGTCACTCAGCTGCTCCTTCATATAAAGTTAAGACAGCAATGCTGTTCAGCTCCCAGCTACATGAGGCAATACAGCCCAGCGTCAAGCATTTCACGCAAAGCAATTTAGTTGTCAAAATGTCACATGTAATGACAGATACGATGGCTTTTTGTTTTCATTTTGTCATACATCCGGCCAAGTTGCAGCAAGTGTCATATTCTGGTGTTCATTTGGAAATTCTTGTTTATATTCTCGATCTTCACACTCTGTCCATCTCTAGCTGAAAAATACATTTGGCATTTGTCTGAAGACACAAACAAACAGCTGGGAAGTGTCTTTTCTTTTTTATCAATCTTTTTTTTCCTTTTATTCTTTTGAACAGCAACTTACTTGTTAAAGCAACATTATGTAGAAATTGGTATTTTGTGTGTTTTGGCGCCACCCACAGTTTTTGAGTGCAACACCACTGTCGTAGACGTAATGTAGGTGCTCACTACAAACACAAGTCATTACATAATGACACTCGGTACGTTTACATGATGTTAGAAAAAGTCGTACTATTGTGTTAGTCAGAAACAGAAGAAGACGACGACAAAGGTATTAATACAAGATATATTATATAATGTACAGTGCCGAAAAGTCATCCATGTTTTCACCGTTCGCTGTGCAGCCTGTTTGCTGCTTCTTAACTTGTTTGGTATGTGACATAGGTAAAAGGTCAACCAGATGAAGGTCCAGCAGCAACTAGCTGAAACGGTGCATATCGCCACCTACCGTGGTGGAGTCGGACATCCTTCTGTCAATAAATTGATTCTCCCCTGGTGCATGTATACAATGCAATGGCAGTAGTCCAATTAAATGGCCTAATCGAACTATGACTGTAGCTCGACTAAAGTGTGCATGGAAACGTACTGAACGTTGTGATGCTGTGATCCTACCCTCTCACTGAAGTCACGTAGTGCAGAAACAAGCGATAGAGGGGCGGAGTGGCTGTGACAGAGACACCATTCACCCTATTACAAGACACTGTACCATCAGAATGATTTTGATGGTGTTATTAAAAGGTAAACAAGTTACATAACGTTGTTTTAAGTAGCTTAATCATATAAGTCATGTAAGCTTTGGAGTGCAATAACTACTGCAGTAGTTACACAACGTGTCCTAATATGTGTTTATTGTTTGGTGTAATCATCATTCACTGACCCGAAAAGTCAGTTTGCCACAATATGATCTTTACTTACAGTCACATAGGAGTACCTGTATCCAAAACAAACAAGACAAGAAGAGGGTGGGAGGGGCACACTTCTCCAGGATGTGTGTGTGTGTGAGTGTGTGTGTGTATATACTGTAAATAGCTGCACTGTACCTTGCATGTTGCTGTGTTTTGGAGTTGTGCCTTCAGGGATGAGGTGTGGTGCGCATAGGTGTAATGAAAAGAGTGGAAAGTTTCTTAGATTGTAGAGTGACACTTTAATGTATTTTCTTTGTTGTGTCACTCTCGCTTTCTGCAGAGTGGGGTTTTTTTTTTCCTTTTTTTTCCCACAGATGAGCCGGAGCTGTTTGGAGTTTAAGCCTCCCTAAGGCGTACAAGCTCTCAGGCCTCGGCCATGTGTGACATCGCAGGACATTCCTCCCAGCGGCTTCCTGGCTTTCATGGCTCGGCCTTCATCACCATCCACAACACACACTTCCTTCCTCTGTGTTTGTGTGTATGTGGGCATTCAAGCTTCCCGAGTTCCACGAATGTTGCTGTTTTCTGTGCTACGTCCCATTACGTGAGACATTTAAAGAGACGGACAGACAGATATAGACACTGCCTGGGATTGAAACATGTAAATAGAAATGAAAAAAGCCCCTAAACAAAGCACTAAACAGAGTATGGAAAAAATCAACTATGTCTATTATTAACAGATGAGTTCTACTGAACAATTTAAGGGTCTTTTATTAATTTTAAAAACATCAACTGTGAGTTCTGAAGAAATTTGTGGGTTTTCTGGCACCCAAGGGAACTATAAGAAAATTCATAAATGGACAAGCACAGCAGACACAAAACACCCAACAACAAACATTGTCAATTTTACATTTAATCATGGGACTACTACACCTAATTTTTTTCAAACTAAGACAAGATGGAATGGACACCAAAATAATTCACGGAAATGATATTATTGCAGTACCTATAGAAAATTTGAAAGAAAATTAAGCTATCAGTCACATTCATCTTTAACCTCATTTGTTGTGTGTTTTGTTGTATTTTAGCAAATGAACTACACTTAAAATATTGTGTAGAGTGAAGAGAGGTGAAGAGAGGATGGAAGTCCTTTCCTGCCAGATAAAGAACAAAAATTGATGAAAACGTTGCCTTGTTTAAAAATAATAAATTCAGTATATATACTGTATATTCCCATAATCATTATTATGACTTAAAAAGTCAAAAATGTGAGGAAAAAGTAATAATTATTAGATAAAAGTCATAATTATGTGACAGAATGTCGAACTCATGAGATAAAAACTCATAATGATGAGATAAATATTGACATTATATTTCATAACTATGAGTTTTGTATCTCTTATTTTTAACTTTTAATCTCATAAATTTGACTTTGTATTTAATCATTTTTACTTTTTCATGTCATCATTATTACCTTTAATTTGTATTTTTTCTTTAAATGGCAGAAATGGACGTCCATGAGAGAGAGTCTGTTACCATAACTGTACAAAAGCGTACAAAAAGAACAGTTCCATCATATTAATGGCGAAAAGCCAACCGGATTAACTGATAAACAAAAGTCCTAACATCTGCCATCATTACAGTGTAGTATTTTCATGTGTATTACTGATATCAACATTTTTAAAATGATGGTTACCATCAATACGGTTTGTTGCTAAAGTCCTGATTCTGATTTTAGTAATTGCTTTGCATAATGGATAACTAGGTAAAAAGTGACAGCATGGACATCAATTCAACACAACTTCAGCTCGGGAACAACGACAACACCTCGCCCTTCCTCTAATTTTAACCCTTTGCTCTTCCCTTCACGTCTCTTATCCCTCTGTCAATCTCTCATTTATCCCCTCACCCAACCTGCCATTCCAGCCATCTTATTTGCATACATGACATGACGTTTGTTAGCGAGCAGATATTTAAAGTAGCCGACCGAGCCTCTGGAGGCCATCATTAAAAACTCTGGTGGCAGAAGGCTCGGTTGGCAGTTTTAACCTCCATCCCTGCCAACATTCTATTTACACGAGATGTGACAGGTGGAAATCTACTGAGGCCAATTGTTTTACGAGTGTAGCGCACACCTCTTTACACAACAGTCACCTGCACCTGGATGCCTGCTAAACCTGTCAGATACGACCAACCATGAAGCAAGGTCACAGTGGCTTTTCCCTGTGTATACATACACCTGAACCTGCGCTTGACTTTGTTGTTATGTCTATACCTCACATAGTATGTCAGTGAGGCAAAGCAGCGGAGAGAAGTTGGGACGCCTTTGATCATGTCAGGACAAATAGCAAATGTTATGGCATGTTTTATGTCATTTTGTCGATGAGTCAACTGATAGAGTATGCCAGACACGAGTAGGTCATGCATGACAAGATGTTGGCAGATACTGTACGTGAAAGGAACATATAGGAACACACCTGGAGGCGGTGAAGTGTGACGCAGTATATGTCAAGACACTCGCACACATACACACACACATGCTTCCTCATTACAAAACATACCTGTAAACACGTCCTGATGATGCAACTGTCCATAAATCTCAGTAAACATGGTCAAGACTCTCTCTCACACACACACATGCACACACTGTTACTGCCTACGACTTTATGACAGCAAAGTGTGTATTGACACATTTTACACAAAATACTACACTCCTGCGTAACTACTGCATCTCAGTGGCCTCTGACTTTTTATCTCATAATGTTGAATCTCATGATTTCCATTTTTGACTCTCATAATTATGACTTTTCATCCAATAATAATGACTTTTATCTCATAATTGCAACGTTTTATTTCATAATTATGACATTTAATCTCAAAATTAAGACTTTTTATCTCAGAATTATGACTTTTAATCTCATAATCAAGACTTTTTTATCCCATTATTATTACTTTTAATCTCATATTTTTGACTTTTTATCTCCTAATTTGCTATGTTTGTTATTTCCTATGGATTTATGAAGGCAAAGTGTTTATTTACCCATTTTACACACATAAAAGGCGACACTCCTGCTTAAGTACTGCAATTCACTGGCCTCTGTACACATACAGGGAAGTTAAATTAGTATGGTGATAAAAGTCACGATGATTTGTAAGGCAAATGTGGTAAAACCAGAAGTAAAATTGATATAGTTGATGTTCGACACACTGTTATCACAGCGTAGAGCTTCCTCCACCGATTTAATATGACTGTTATAAGCACATGTATCACCAAAGAAACAGAAGAAAACAGGAAAAATCACAGTCTAGCTCCCTGGTTACCAAGAGTTTGTATTGCTGTGGCAATGTGGCAATAATCAACATGGATCTAAGAGCTCTCTGATCAAAGCTACTCAAACAGCTACTCATGTAATTCAGATAACCACAAGACTGTGATGTGCTACCACCCGTGGAAATTAAAGTGTTTAATCGTCATGATGGAAGTTTTTCCACGGAGACAAATCTCTCAACACTCATTGCCATGTTCGATTTCTGCTTCCACAAACATGCATATTCACAAACATACAGTTAAATAAACACATTTAAATCCATTTACATTCGGTATGAAGTTTCCTAACTGTCAGACATTCAACACCCTACATGCAGACATTTACAGTCAAAGCCTTCAACCATCACTCAATTTTACTTTAATATAAACAAAACTAAAAGACTATAAGTCCCCTGTCATGCAAGTGTTTCTGTATGGCTGTACCTGGACTAAATGCTAATGTTAGCATGCTAACATGCCTACAATTGCGTCTTTTCCACTGTCTGTTCAAAACATGATGGCATATATTGTCAAAACCACACTAGATACCAATGCTTTTGTGGTACTTGCTTATAGAAGGGTGGCATACTATCCAAAATCACACACTGGGGTGGCAGCATGCCAGAGTGGTTTGTTCACTGTAAAAAGCAAGGCCGGTGTAATCATGGTTTTCTTTACGGAAGTATTGCAGGACCTCTGTAACAAGGGCTGATGATAATGCTAGCATGTTGATGTTTAACAGGTATGATGTTAACCATGTGCACAATCTCAGTTTAGCGTGTGAAAATGGATTTTTACCTGACAGTGGTGCTAGATGACAGGTCAGTGGGTCAAAGTTATTATATTTCATCCTCTGGGGACCATGACTGTCTGTACCAAATATCACAAATTTATTCTACAGCGTCCTTGAACATCTGTAGTAAAATTCATGGCAATCCATAGAACAGTTGTCAGGATATTTTACAATCAACCACAAATGTAAACCCACTGAGGGCTCTAGAGGAAAGGTCAGAGGTTCACCAAAGTCAGAGGGATTCGTCCTCTGGGGACCATAAATATCTGTACAAAATATCATGAGAGTTCATCACATAGTTGTAGAGATAAATCTGTCCGGAAAGGAAAAGTGGGCGGCGGACTGAAATTCCTGGAAAATACATGACGTTTTGTTTAAGGGTGGACCCTGCATTGCTGCAATGCACCACAGGAGATAGAACTGTTTTATATTCATTTTTTAATTAAGTCATTGATAATTAAATAAAAGAAACAAAATTATATTGTCTTCCATTTTCTATACTATCAAATCTATTTTATTTTTATTTCAAATAGCACTCAGTGACTTTGTATGTCTGTGGTGAACAACTATTTGTCTAAGAGAAGTTATTGCTGTTTATTTTGGAAGAAGGTTAGACGGATATTCCTGAATGAGCAACACACACTCTGTTCCCCACACACACAGTCACACAAACATGAGGCACAAACATAAACACAATGGATCAGTAAAGGTGACTAACCCTCAGTCAGGGTATTTATTTAGGTCCTCAGAGACTCCTAAACATGATGTTTGTGTTTGCACAGAGCAGGCCTATGTATACAGAATACTGAGAAAAAAATGCTGTGAAACATTTTATGTGTCCGGTCATGGGGACGTTTCAAAATACAACATGTGAGATTGGAGCTTGTGAAAGTAGAAAACAGCCAAAACAATTCCCTGCAGCATAAAGTTTTGTGGAGTATAAAATGGAGTTGCTAATAACTGCAACTTTGTAGACGACATTTTTTTTTTATATAAATTACATCTAATTTTCTCTCCAAAGACATCCCATCAAGAAGCTGACCTTTTTCCTTGCACAATTATGGTAGAATATCTGCAAAATGTCTGCCATAATATGCAATTATTTTCACATCAAGTAAAAATAGAGTGTGTATTCTCTGTAGACTTGGTTGATGCCTTCATGGTTCTCTCAGAGAGAACCATCAATTACAGAGAGCCTTTGTTTCATTCTCGCTGTGATCTCATTGTGTCGAAAATCAACAATAGTCCCATGAGAACAGCAGGCACCGGGCGACATCAGCATCGGAGCCTGGATGAGGTAAGACAGAACCTCACCCACCTCCCACGCTCGTTCTTTCCCTCCATCACTCCTGCCATGCCATTTTCCGGAAGCACATTTAAAATCACAAATGAGCTCACTGGCTACATCAGTCCATCTCATTAACTAAAATGGTTGCATGCTCACACACAAAGCTTGAGCCTTGGTTTTACAAGATTAGTTTTCATTTGAATATAACTGAGATCTTAATTGACTTTTTATAGGCACGCACAAGAAATTATGATTTATATTCAATATTTTCCTAAAAATCAGTATTTAGTAATATAATATAGTATAAGATCAATAGTCACACTTCTTTTTGCTCTGTTTTTGGTCTCCACCACCTCCTGAGGGAAACATCTGGCTCTTTAGCAGCTAAATGCTCCACTGTGTTTACCAGCTACTCACTAACTGTGTCCGTCAGCGGCGTATTGCATCTGGAAACAACACTAATGAGAGCAGTCAAAACATTGCAGTCAAAACAATCCGCTGAAAGATGCAAAAACGTCCAACAGAGGTTTGTCAGGTTGGTTATTATGAGCGACCCTTATAAATCACCTGCCAGGTCACCACACCAGAATAACATTGTACATTGTACGTTTCTGAAAACCACGGACACATGACATCTGTACGGCTGCAAAGTGAGAGAGCACTGTTCAAGACTACTTCGAGACCATTTTTCAACCAATAAAAGTGGATATTTTCAACAAGACAGTGGGACAACTTCCAGCCGTCTTTGTGGTGACCAAACGAGGTATTATTCAGCCAAAACGTGATCTTTCCTAACCCTAATCAAGTGTTTTTTTTACATAAAGCTAACCAGAACTTAACATTTAATTAAAAATGTAAACGGAAAGAAACTTCAAGTTCAAACATGACTATGGTTTGCAGAAGCTTGCAATTACAACATTCATTCTAGTGACTGGGTTGATCTTTGGTCCATTGTTTATATAAAAATGTTGATTCCAGCAGCTTTAAAGTTTTTATTTTTACATATCGAAATCAATCAGTGGCCTAAATAAACTAATGGAGACCACATACAAAGACTTTAAACTCATTGTGATTCTGGTGTTGACCCCTGCACTCAAACCCTGCACATATTCACATGCTCACACACATATACTGTACATATGTCAGCTTGACAGTTAATACATACACATGCCCCTAAACCCGCATAGGATTGACCAGAAACATAAACACTGGGATCTTACACCACACACACACACACACACACACTTTGTGTTATCCGATGACCTCACACTCGTGCTGGAGGGAAGGAAAACACAGATAGAGTGAGGTCTGTATTTACCCCTCCATTGATATAAACACACACACGCACACACACACACACACACACACACACCACGCTGGCAAGCAGCCCACTGCATAGCAACACATTTAATCAACAAACACAAGAGGTCAGATTCTGTGCGTGTGCGTTAGTTTGTAGCCAGATTATCCTTTTTTTGCTTGATTTCTACTTGCCAACTTACCTCCCTCTCTTCCCTTCCTTTTCCCGTTTGAAGCCTCTCTTAAAGGAATAGTTCAACATTTTAGGTATTACTTTTATTTGCTTTCAAAGAATTAAATGATGAATACTGAATGCACAGACTTGATTCATTATACCCCCACCACACACAGCCTCTAAAGCATTGTATATGTTTATGACACTGTCCATGTTTATGTCTATTTTTATGTGAATGTCTTTCCACATGTGTGCGGCTGTGTTTGGCTGTGATTCAAGCATAGCACACAGCACACTAGACCTCTATGAGATTTAAATGAAGTGAGTGGAACCTCAAACCTGCTGCAGTTACACATGCAACTCTGAAATTAAACCCATTTTTATGAATTCTAAGAAAAACCGTTAAACAGCTACACGGTTTTATGCGGAGGGTGTGTATTTAAAGTGGAACGTCTGTGAAAAGATGAACTGGGATTTATAATTCTAGTGTGTATTTGTGATTTATGTGTGTCCACGCTTGTGTGAGTGAGTTATGTGTTGTGAGTAATATTGTCCCAGCAGGGGAGCCTCGGCGCTTGAGAGGGGGTTTCCTGTTTCTTTCTTGGCAGATACGGCTGGAACAAGTGGAGGAGGAACAAAAGTGTGACACAACACTCTTGGCCTTACACTGCGTCTTGTGATTGTTTTTTCATGTGTACACTGTAGAAATTATTACAGTGATTTTACAATAAATTACTGGCTGATAATTGCAGCAAATCCACAGTAGTGTACTGTCATTATTTTACAGTAATAATGATACAAATCACAATGAAAATACAGTAGAAAATACAGTAGTTTTATGAAATTACATGATGATACTGTAATAAACATCTGTAGTTATTATAATATACAGATGTGCAGTGGATTTACAGTTATATTACAGCAATGTACTGTGTTTTCATGTTACCCCTACCATATTTTGCTTGTTAGCATGTTAACCTGCATACCTTGATGGACTACTTTTAGGCCTGTTAGCCTATTGTTTTCCTTATGGACTGTTAGCATGTTAGTTTATGTACCTTGTTGGACCATTTGTAGGCATGTTAGCATGTTCGCATGTTGTTAGCCTTTTAGCATGTTAGCCTGTGTACCTCGTTGGACAACTGACAGGCCTGTTAGCTTGTTGTTAGCATTTTTGCATCTTAGCATGTGTATGTTGCTGTAAAACTACAGTTGCTTTATGCAACTTGAATTCAAAGTCGCAGCAGTTTACTGAAATATTCCAAATAAATACTGTCATGCATTGCAAAAGCAGAATTACATTAGCTTACTGTGAAAACCTGCTCAGCTCAAGGTTTCAAGGACGATCATATTTAGTTTGACAAATAACATCTTTATTAAATATATCACGGCGAGTCCGAATGAGTCTTTCATTGGTTGAAAAATAACTTCCAAGTACATGTTGGAATCAAGATTTTAAATACCACTCAAGTGGAAGAGAACCAGCAGACTTGCATGTTCAAGATGAGAACACTTGTGTCTTATTTCTGCTGTGCGTCACTCTGTGACACAATAATTGTGGGTTTGTTAAAGAGAGAGCGAGCAGGAGACAGAGAGACTGGTATGTGTGTGTGTGTGTGTGATAATCTAATTGTTTATATATGGTGGGATCTAAAGTTTCGTCTGGTACCACTCATCTTGGCTGTTTTTCACACACGCTCACTCTTTAAACCATCTAAAAATCGTTGCACGTTTCTGCACACACACGCACAAAATAGCAGCGAATTGAGCTCTTTTCCCGTAAGGCTGTTTCGGATTCAAACCGAGTCAGCTGTCATTTCCCCCGACCAAAATGAAAAGAAAACACACACTCCCCCCCTAGACAGGGAAAGAAGAGGAAAGACAGGAATGGAGAGAAATGGAAAGGGGGTAATAAAGAAAAAAGAGAAGAAGAAGATAAACAGGAATGTATGGGGAAGAGGAAGAGACTGAACTGGAGAAAGAACAAAAACAAAGCAGAGAAGAGAAAGAAAATACTGCATATCCACTTTAAAAATGAAATAATATGAGTACAGACACACCGACATGTGTCTTGAAAGTCTATCTCTTTAAAAGTAGATAGGTAGTAAACGTAAATACACAAAAATAGAGTATTAACACAGATGGATAATACTCAGAAACACATCTCAAATATTTCTGCTTGGCAGTGATGTTAAGAAGCTACTATGTCACTAAAGCCGATTACATAATACAGGTGTTGACAGTCACATGTGGTCCTGTTATGAGATGACTGCAGCAATGAGTCGAGGAATAGGCCAGGGATCAAAATATGTTATTGGGGTGTCGACCAATACATTAAACCACAACTTTTCTTAGATGGTGGCAGTAGTATCGTTTTTTCATTGTCAGCCAAAAGCCATTTAAAAAAAATATCAAATTTAAGCATTTTTCATAAAACAGATGAGTTCTGATGCAAGTTTAGACACCCGTGCCGTGTTTTAATATCTATTCGTATAAGTGTGGATGTTGCCTCACACAGGTGCCGTTCACGCTCGGCGCAACAGGATATGAGGCAGGCTTGTGAGCAAAAAGGTCAGGGGTTAGATTCCCAGAGCAGCAGGATAAATCTGGGCTGGGAAATGAAAGGGCAGCACTTGCCTCTTCCTCGTTCCCACCACTGAGATGCCCTTTAGCAATGGCCTTTCCAGGTGTGTAACAGTGTAAGCGAGTGTGAGCTAATCCTAAGAGAAGAGCTCTAAACTCTGATGTGCTTTGAGGACAAATTGACAACTGACGGCTCCTGCCTTGTCAGTCTTGTAATTCGGCATAGCAAGACCACGCTCCCAAACAACATGCAAAAAAGTTTTAGTCTAAAGGTACTGTAGATGATTGGTGGCTACAAGCTGCCCAGAATCATGACGTTTACACAAACTGTAATGTAATAGTTACACTACTTACAAACTTGCCTCCGATAAGGGACTGTTGTGACGCCAGGTAGCTACAGTAGCTACCTTCTAGCAAATGTAATGGAATAAACGCTTCACCTGTAGTCTGTTTCTGTCAAAGCGTACAAATACATGAAACATATTTACCATAGTTTGGACAAATATTGAATGACACACTTACACACCTATTACACAACAACAGTCATTAAAAGATGAGGCTCAGATGAAAGTTCCTGGAATCACACACACACACGCACACACACACACACACGCGCGCGCACACACTTTCTCGTACTTCACACCCACACTCAGAATGTGGCATTTGCCATGTAGGGGCCAAGACGGGGTTACACATACACACACACGCACACACACACACACACACACACACACACACACACACACACACACACACACACACACTCATGTAATGTCAAAGAGAGGTAGCAATGTATTCTGGGAGGTGAGAGAAGTGGGAAGGAGATGAGAGGGACGGTGGCCACGGAGGGACACACAGCACCAGTCGCTAAAACGGATGGATATAGGAAAAACAACACCTGAGACTGCAGTTAAATACGTTGTTGCTATTGTTATGAAGCACGTAGGCCTACTGTTATGATCATCTATTAATATGATCTGTATTATTGTGTGCATGACTGACGTGTTAGACCGGCCTCGTGACCCTGCCCTTCTGCATTGTGTCAAAGTCACTCAAAGGCCAGTTGAGACTTGTTCACATTCAAGAGATGTCATACTTGAAGGGTTGCTGTGATTTAAACTTTCATTTTGTGCTTCACCTTCTGCCACTCACACAGGAATTCTACGTTTCTTTACAGAACTGCTGGGTGTATTATGGAGCTGCTGTAGTCCGAGTTGATTTAATTCAAACAAAGCCAGCTTCAAATCTTTCCACTGACTTTGCATGCGTCCACTGTACAAAGCCAATTTCTCTTTGTGTTCCAGCTGAATGTTTGAATACGCCTTCAGGAGATCAATTGGAATACAAATTTGTACAATATAAAAAGTGGGTGTGTAGGGAGTTGGTTCTGGGTGAAGGATCGTACTGTTGAGTTTCCTAGAGAGGATGTGTTCCTCCATCAATGACTCAACAATATACCTGTTCTTACAGTGTTTACTCCATCAACCAGCCAGATTTCACGACTGTACACAGAAAAGGAATGGAAGTATACATCAACCCCTCAGGGACCACCCTCCTCACCTTTGAAACATGACTGTCATGCTTAGGACGGCTGTGTGATTCCTATTAGTTCTGTGTTAGCCCTCCACGCCCTGCTGCTGCGCTCTATACATAGAGGGTGACTTGGAGGTGTAAAGCCTTCACACCATAGAAATAGATTCATCATAGCAGCCTCACACAGACTCTGCGCAAAAACCTCATAAATCCATTTTCGGCTAATTACATGCTTTCCTTTGGACTTGATTTGAAGCTATGGTGAGTGCATTACGTCTGGATGGTGAGAAGATGTCATGAACTCAGAGACTGAGAGTCAGCAGAGGAAGCACAAATCCAAACTATATTTAAAGTCCTACTGTGGGCGGCGGGCATATAAAGATTTCATCTCACAACAGATTGTATAACACCTGCTCATATCCGAATGGGAGTTAAAGGGAAGGTCCAGATGGTTTAGGTCAAGTTTATCTGATCACTAAAATCTCTTTAGGACTCAGTATCGTTCATCATGAATTCCAAAGAAAAGATGTTCGCTGATTATCCTCCTCTCTATCAGAGTATCATCTTATGTTTCCACGGAATTTGCAGCGACAAGTGACTAAATGAAACGCACTGTTACCTTAAAATTACGGATTTCTCTGGGTTTGAGCATTGTTGGAAAAGTTTGTGGTAAGATCAACAAAATGTGAAACATTGGATATTATATATTTAATCACAACAACAAAATGACAAATGTCTTCATTGATCTAGATAAATAATTTGATCCAAAAGGCAAGAAAAAAAACAGCAGCATGCTTGCAGTTCATTCTTCAGCAGTTGGCTTTAACAATACTAGTGCTCCTTCCAGAGGTTCTGATCATACCACTTGATCTTCCTCTGCAGAAAGAGATTTCCCATTTTAAGGACTTATAATACATGTTTGCTTGCAGTAAAAGTTGAGATTGAAAGTTAATTCTTTACTTGCGAAACAACAACAACATGACTGGGCACCTCCAGTTGCTCAGGAAGACCGATGCCTTATCGTGAAAGTATTTTTGTCAACCAACGTAGTTGTTTCTGCCAACAACAAAGTAGAGATCACAAGTGATTAGAGTTGGGTCCCGAACTCGGTACTTTTAGGGAAGTCAGTCCTACCAAATACCAATTCAGATTAGATAAGGCAGTGCCAAATTTCAGTTCCGAATATAAAAAGTTTCTCCAGCTTCTTCTAGTTTCCTCTCGAAGAAATACCAGTGTTACACTCCATTTGCCAACTTTTTTACAACTGATATTAAATTCCTGCTATTACAGTACTGAATAAAGTAGTTAAAAAAAAAAGGCACTGTTGGGTACCAGTACTGAATCCCAGATACCGGTATTGGTACCATATTGGTTACAATGTCAACTGTACCCAACCTTGCATGTGATGAAGTTTAAAGATTAGCAGCTATATTTTCTAGTAGGTTGTGTCATGCAAGTATATGAATGAGCTGTATGTGGCTATAATTTACCAGTAGAGGTTTCAGTCTATCTAGTTCTATAGCTGCTACTCTAAAGGATCCGTCTCATAACTCTTTTCACACTGTCACTGACTTTAAAATATACGACACCTGCTTCATCCTAACCCTCAAGTGCCATAGCAACTGGCCAGTCCGTCCGCCTGTTGAAGCAACATGACAAAGACATATGAGATGCATAACGAAGTGATCTTAGTATCAATCACAAAACCACCAACCTCGTGTGATCTGGAGCTGGCACACAGGATGTGTATCATGCTGAGAGAGCAACTTCTTAAACACACATTCTCACTTATACAACCACACACGTGCGCATACATCAGCTCATTTCCGCTTTTTCGGTGGATCGCACACTTCTCTCCACACATCTGTCGACATATGATTAAGTAACCACGGTTGATATGAATAGTTGTGGTGAGGACTTGGCAACTGCGAATGTAAACATTTACATTCTGAGCCACATGATATAATCAGTAGCTATAGTGGCTGTTGGCGGCCAAATGGTGCTATACGGCTTATCTGTGATTAAAAGAGCAAAGGCTTCTGGCTCTGCCAACAGTCACGGTGGTCGCAATTCACAATCCATATCAGCCACTTTAATTCTTGCTAATTGCTGCTGAAATGTACACCAGGCCTCTGCTTCAGCTGCTGTACCTCCTTTCTATGGTTTATTGCCAGCATTAAAGGCTATAACCAGATCACTTTCTGTGACAAATTATCCCCCAGCATTACAGATGTACTTTACAGGACACAATATTTATATTAGCTTATATATTTGCATATATATCATTGATGATATTGTCAAATTTCTCACTTATATGTGAGCATGACTCATCAAAACATGAGAGGGATTGAAGGTATGTGTGTGTGTTTGTGTGTGTGTGATATTTCCAGAGTGCAGTTGAATGAATGAACAGAACGAGCATTCATGAGAAGTAAATTTGGAGGTGGTTAGCGAGCAGGTAAACAAGCTTATTTTTGCAGTTACATAAATTCAGAAGGTACAACTGACGCAACTGTCATCCTGCTGTCAGGGAGAGACATTTTAGGTAGGAGATTTTTACTGAGAAGCTTTCCTATTGGGTGAGTTTATAGACTTTACCACTTATCAATCACGTTTATACATTTGCAACTTTTTTTGTGACTTTTTACAGTCACACAGACGTTTTCAAAGTTGTCAACAGAGACACAAAAAGCAAACTCACTTAGGTCATTGAGGACTTCTTGGATGCACGTAGAAATGATCTTATATAGCGCGAATAAGATTCCACACGCATAGATGATATTCTCACATAGTCACAAAAATAGATTTAAAGGGGAAACCCCTTGTTGGTTATCAGGGCCATACAGAGACCTTTAGAGGGGCAGGTGGTCAAAGTTAAAAAGGGGCTCATGGAACTAGAGCTGCAATGATAAACTGAACTCAAATTTATTGCCAACTATTTTGATTATGATTATTTTGTTGAAGTGTTTTTTTTGTTTTGTTTCAATCCCCTCTCTTTACGAGGAATCTCTGGACAGCTGAATGAAATTTCTTGATAAGAACAAGAAAATATGATAAACATGAAAACAATAAAAGATATAAACAATTAAAACTGGATACATTACAAAATGAACTGTTAATGACACCAATGGTGGACTCATGGGGGCGCAGATGCCCCCAGGTTAAAAAAAACGCCACAACAGTGGCCTCTTGGATGCCCCTATGGTAGATAAAACATGATAAAGTGCCCTCTCAGGTGCCCTTCCGGTGGAGAAAACAACTTTCTATCACGTCTCACTATAGCTGGGGCCCTTTTTTTTAAAAATGTTTTTCGTCCCTTCCCTCAAACATCCTGAATCCACCATTGAATGACACAATACTCTATCTCAATCAGCCTTAAATCAGAATTGTAGATTTTGCAAAAGCTGTTTTCCTCTTCTTTCCTTTCCTCTACTAAAAGACCAATTGAACAGGAACTGGTAGAACAACGCTACACACTTGATTGAAAGGGATGTTAATCTGTACAAACTAGTAACTGGAGAACTATTTCCGACAACGTAGCTAAAATATTTAACAGAACAACACAATAAACATACACCTTGACAAAAGGGCACATTGGACATAAGGTGCAAAGGGACCTAAGCCCCCTCTGCACATGCCTGAAGAAATGACCAAATCATATGTGCTTCTTGACCAACAGCAGCGATACTGAATAAACAGAATTTGAAAGGTAAAAGATCTTTTGGTTTAGGTTTCATTTCACCCATAACAGTTTAAATACTGTGATTCTTGTATGTTTAGTGTGTTGTGTCGTCTGAAGCGTATGGGATTTTAAAGGGGCACTTGGTAGTTTTGGAGAAGAAATTCAAACTCTGAATTTCAATAGTTGCAATATTAATGAGGTAATAATACAAACTCAAGGTATTTATTTTTTCCATAACTGAATAAACAAGCTGTTCTCAGAGGAAAATATAAGGTCCCCAGAACACTGTTTGAAGCAAGAAAGGTGGCAGGGTCCACCACATATAAACAAAGTAAAACAATATGAAACTGTGTTGTCCTTTAAGGTCAGTTTGTTTATTCAGTTTTTTCAGTCATGAAAACAAAGAGAGTTTGTTTCTTTAGTTTGTTTAGGCAAAAAAAAACCATAACATTTTCTCTTCTGATTAAAATTTCTTCCCCAAAACTACATACTGCACCTTTAACATATTTACATAAACCCACTCTGAACACCTTTTTCCCCCACATCTGTCACTGTCTCCCTCATACACCCACACACACATACCAACTCACATTTTTTAGACACACGCACACAGCTCTTCTTGAGTAATAGCACTTTGTTCACTGGAGACTGTGCAGCTAAATATACCAGTAACTGATAGCCCTGCTGGTTTAGGGGCAAAAGTCCTGCTGGCCTTGACATTGATATGGAAGATGAATTGCAACAGACACCAGGGAGTGTGTGTGTGTGTGTGTTTGTGTGTGTTAGGGAGGCTGTGTGCATATGTATAACTGTAGTGAATGATGAGTCAGAGAATTATTTAAAGAAAGTAAGAAAGAAAGAAAGGAAGAAAACTGCTTTGAACAATGCCAAATAAAACTTAACGAAAAAAACAAACCAAAAAAAACTACAAATTTGATTCCTCTTCTTTAAAAAAATATATCAGGTCACCAACTCTGCCTTCTTGGCATTAGTGAGTACCTGCTCTGTTGACCTGCTGCTCCATTAGAGGACTTTATTAGCCTTTGCACTCGGGCCCTAATTGATATTTGATGGATGTTGCGATCGTAACTTAGTCTCAGACGCTCGGCCGAACCCAGCGAGCCACACAGCAGCCCTCTGATCCTCACCTCTCACATAGACAGGACATACCACAGCTCTGCGGCAAAGCTAAGACAGGAGCAGCGATTCAGAGTGGCAGATAGACCAGGAGCGAGAGGAAAGGGACGTGAAAGAGTGAAAGAAAGAGGGGTAGAGAAAGAGAAGAAAGCCAGAGAAGGCCGTTGCTAAGCAGACAAAAAAAAATGCATCTATATTCTTTCCTTGTGTTTCTTACTTTCTATTTCTGTCCTCTCTCCTTCACTTCCACACATTTTTCTCCATCTTTTCGGGTGCACTAACCTGCAACGGGCCGCTGGCTGGCATGGTGGACCTCAGCGATGTCAGGTCGATGTCTCGGCCCGTCTCCCCTCTCTCAGTCTTCCCAAGTCCCTGCATAATAAGACCTGAAACGAGCTAGCAACCAGGCACACACACACACTTGCACACCAGAGTGTTGCCCCCACAGCGAAGAAAATGCTAATGCAAGGGTGGCAGTGGTGGTTATGAAAGAAAATGACCCTGGACGGCAGGCACCAAGCACCAGGCAAGGCCAGGGAGGACAGCGGAGGGACAAACAAACGGCTTATTCACCCCATCGTAGTCTCCCCCACACCCTCTCTCTCTCTCTCTCTTTCTTGCTTTCCACTCTTTCAGCATGTCTCTTTCTCCTTCTGTTCTCCCTAATGTTCTAAACCAACGTTGGAAAAATGGACCATCAGACTGAAAACCAGGCAAATATTGTCCGAAAGTCAGTCTTGTGCCTATCCATGACTCTGTTTGACCGGCCAATGCCCACCAAGTTGCATCTATTTGTGCCTGTTTGCCCAACAAAAACATTCTGCTGTATTTCTGTTAAGTTAACTGAGGTCAGACGTCTTCTCATAAAAGCACTGAGGCTCCACTGTTGGGAGTTCACTGCTCTCTAACCCAGGGGAACCCAGGCTCTGTAACAGGGACCCAAAGATACCATGTTCATGAGAGACCAGGCCGAGTGCCATCAGGAGTACATCTCTAAACCCGGACTAGTAAAATAAAAAGTATCTGCGTGGCTATGTAGCACTAGGAGAGTGATTACATGTTTTATAAGTAACCTTTGTTAATACTGTTTACCTTGAGCTAACATTAGCCACCATGAGCCAGAGGTCATACTAGACCAAGTCAGGCTGGATTCTTGAATCTTGGGTGTGTTTAAAGGGGCTCTGTGTAACAATTTGAAGCAATTTACATGTATTAATCCCTTTTTTATTGGCCATTCATGAGCGGATTGG
Source organism: Pagrus major (assembly GCF_040436345.1). Classification (NCBI taxonomy): domain Eukaryota; kingdom Metazoa; phylum Chordata; class Actinopteri; order Spariformes; family Sparidae; genus Pagrus; species Pagrus major. The sequence goes on from NC_133228.1 coordinate 15,277,783, forward strand.
AAAGGATGTGACTTTATGCACGTACTCCATTGCCTCGTCCACTCAACGCTTCTCTCCGCTCAACTAACAGAGAGCAACGGTAGCCAATGTTAGTTTAGAAAGTAAAGGAGTCCACTAACATAAACTAACCTCGGCTTCCAGCTAAACACAGAGGTTCTACAGAGCCCCTTTCAGTTGTTACATACTGTCGCTTTAAAAGAGGCAGTTGCATTTTCTAGCTGCATTGAAAATGTGAGAATGAAGAAGGAAATAAATGTTTTAACATAACAATGAAGGTTTATAAGGTTGAATGGCCTTTCGAATGACTAAACTGGATGTATCTGTTAGCAACTAACGAACTCGAGCATCGTTAACTCCCGCAACAGTTAACGACACTCACGCACTCCGTTTTATGACAATCCACATACCGGCAGCGCTTCTGCAACTGACAATTCAGACAAAGCTAAAGGCACTGCTGAAGCCAGTATGTATGATTATTTTAAAGGAGTTTTATGGAAAAATCAGCACAGATTCCAACAGAAAAATAAGTCCATTGATTACATCAGCAATTAATGTGAAGTTGAAGTCGAACAAGCATTTCATCTGTGTGAACTGAACTTTGAGCGAGCTCTTGTGAGGTGTGATCCTGCGCAACACCGCGCGTCAGACCACCAACACTGAGCGACGAGCACACAGAAAAGATGACGGCGTGAAGCTCGTCTTTCCTTCTCTCTCTGTTGTTCAAATACATACAAGTGGGTGTCCTGATGGGAATGGTGGCTGTCAACAGTGATTAAACACACTGCTGCAAGCTCATAATCCTCGAAAAAAATGATCACCTCAAAGTCAGGAATTTCATTCAGTTAAGTGTCCCTGAACTGAACATAGCACGCACACACACACACACACACACACACACACACACACACACACACACACACACACACACACACACACACACACACACACACACAGTAAGCACAGCAAACCTTTATCCCACTTTATAAAGAGTCATGCGAGGGGCGTCACACGGGAGGAAAAAGGATGGTCATCAGGTAACTCGGTGTATCAGTTTACCTTTGATTTGATTTTAAATACTTCTATGTTTTTGGGACTATGAATGGCCTACTGTATCGCTCTTCTTGATATTGCAACGAAGCTTAATTAAAGGATTAGTTCACCCAAAATTGAAAATTCACTCTTTATCTACTCACCACGACGCCGGTGGACAGTCGGGTGAAGTTTCGTAGTCCACAAAACACTTCTGGAGCTTCACAGCAAAACAACAGCAGCAGTAGATGGGGACTTGTTTTAAGATCCTAAGATTCCCGAACAAATTTAAAAAAACAACATTTCTTCCCAACGTGCAGTTGAGCTTGTAAAGCCACTTCAGACGAGGCTCGTGCTAATGCTTTTAGCATAGCGGCTTCTGTGAAGAGTTCTGTTTAAAAATAGGTGTAAAAAACATTGTTTCAACTTAAACCAGCAACCTTCTGATAACAAGACGCTGGCTCTACCCCTGAGCCACAGCCATTTTTCTCCATTGTTTTTTTTTTTTTTTCAACTTTAAAGTAATGTAAGTCCTCATCTACCCCAGTTGTGAAGAAGAATGCTGCAACTCTGTTTTCCTGTGTTTTGTGGACTACAGAACTTCCTCCAGACTTTCCTTCAGCAAAAGGGTGAGCAGAATTTAACATTTTCCGTTTTGGGTGAACTTATCCTTTAAATTAAGCACTGTAATTCCTTTCTTGTGTTAAGTATTGCTTAATATTCATCAGCCCTGACATCATTTTGAAGCTCAGTCCACTCTGACATGCTCTTAAATAGTAGCTATGCAACTAAGCACAAACACAAATGTACAGAACAGCTCATTTTATATGTGTGTGTTGGCACAGCCTCGGGGTCTGAGCTGTTGTCAATTTTCTCTCCAATAATGGATAATGCGCTTCCTCTCTTCAGTTCATAAAAGCTCAAGCATCTGGCCCTTTCACTTCTTTTTTTTTTTTTTGCTCTTCACACATTTCAAGCTTCCAGGAACTCTCTTTACCTCAGCTAACACTGTCTAAGATTTTTGTTTTTGTGGTTTTCCAGAATAACTCTCCTGCTGTCTCTCAGGGAATTTGGGTTTGTATAGCAGCTATCCAGTGGCACATTATGGGGCATTTGACTCGTGTGAGGATCGTTGGACTGTTTGAGCAACAGATTCCAAGTTAATCCTGAAATGAGAGGTTAAAAACAAACCATCAAGCCCACAGATTTCTTTATTTCAGCGTTCCTAGAAACTGAGAGTTTACACGAGACACCAATTATTATGCACAAGCTCCTCAGTCTTTTCTTCCTGGAAATAGAGAGTCTTAAGAGTTCTTCCTAGAAAGAACAACTGATGAAGATGAATATCTTTCCACCCTCCCCTGTGGGATGTCTTTGACGGACAGCCAAGTTAAATGGCTAATCCTGTCCATAAACACCAGTGAAGATGAACAGGTATTTTAGAGTGAAGGCTGAAAAGGTGGAGCTCATCAAGGGCATTCTTGACTGGTTTGTACATGTATGTGGAAGCTAAACAAGAAACTGTAAAGCCTATACCTGTAATTTAGTTTAACCAGTTTTTTTTCTCGTGGCTATATAAAGCCCTCTGGGTCTTTGTGCCGCTTCTGCTCTTGATGTTGCAATTTTGCTTGACAGTAAACAAAGTTGTGAGGTGGTATTGTGAAACACTAACAGAACCTGATACACAGGCTTTTTGTTTACACATCTCTTTATCCTGAATGGGAATATCTTTTATGTCTATAAAACAGTTATTCATAACTTTCCAAGTAAGTGGATTTCAGTTGTGATTTGCCTTGAGTCATCTGAATCCATTAAAAAAAATGACTCATGATGTTTGTGAGCACAAAGCTGCTGGGCACAGGTAAGTGAATTAATGGGTTTTATGTGACAAGTGGCTGCAAATGCAAGACCTCAATCAACCTCTGTTGCTCGAATCGCAATGTGCTGTTTTAAATTTGCTTACACAACAACTGCAGGCATGACACTGGAAATTAGGTCTTAATGAGGTGAATTTACAAGCTGACTTATAAGAACATTGGTGGGAAAGTGACGGCATTTAAGAAAACACCATAAACTTTTTTGTGTATATAAGCTGCAAACATGTTTCCTGCAAACACAAAGGGATTTGAGTATATAACAGGAGTAATTGCTAACTGCTGCTAACTGTACCCACCGTTAGCTAGTAAGCTCAGTTAGCATGCAGCTAGCTGCTGTATTAGCAGACTCTGCCTGAACTGGGAGCTTGGACCACCAATTGTTGGTGTTGTTTACTGTCAGACTTGAGGTATAATGTGGCTAGGGGCTAGCTGGATAGCATGCTAACTTCAATAGATATCCCTGTAACCTAACACATCTACAGTAAAATGTTATTTCTTCACATTCTCTTAATACATTTAGTTAATTTTTTAATGTTTTAAACTAGAAATGTAGCCTAAATCAGATTCAATAGCATGTCAGGCTAACTAGCTCACTATCTACACTAGGAGGCAGTAGCATTATACTTCCAAGTTCGATGAGCATGTCATTGTTGGCTTACAGGTGCAAAATGTAAGTATTAGTTGTCAAATTCACACTCATTTTCATTTAGCAGTTTACGACCAGCACATCAGGAGCAGTTTGGGGTTCAGTAAATGCCCAAAGACACTTTGTCAGAGCAGGGGAATCGAACCAACAACCTTCCAATTACAAGTCGTGGCTCTACCCCTGAGCCACACAAGCCACACTCAAAACAAATAGGGGGCAGCATATCACCAGAGTAACCAGTTATTGCTGCTAACTGTAGCTGCTGTTAGCTAGTTAGCTCAGTTAGCCGTGCAGTTAGCGGTTGTCTTTTCAGCTAACAAAATCAGAGTGGACTGAGCTTCAAAATGATGTCAAGGTCAACAGCTTAAAACTGAGAGGCATGCTCTTATTTACTAATGCTTGAATTTTGGAGTTATTGTTTCAAAAATGACTAATTATTTTGTATTTTAAATCTGCCAGTGTTGTCTTTGCAGACAGTATGTCTACCATAAAGGTGAGGACAGGCAGAGCAACAGCGACTGTGGAGATACTTAGTGAACAGTCCATTAAGAGTTGTTCTAACATGTTGAGAATGACTTGAGACTTGACTTGGACCATTTCAAAGACTTAAAATCAGCTGTGGCGACACGTGACACTTTGTGTAATGATACTGACTGGGGCAGATACAATCCTCCCTCTGTCTTTGTCACTCTGTCTCTTTGTTGTGCTCTCAGTCTTTGTCTCGTTCATTCGCACTCTCATTCTCATTCTCACACACAAAGATAGGGCTTCAGCAGTCGAGTACCAGGCTGCGCTGACCTCTCGCTTTCTACCTCTGTCCGTACATGCACATACAAACGCACACTAACCAGACAGTGCCAGTCTCTCATTCTGTCGATGATAAAAGAGCCTTTATGCTTCATCATAGTGATGCAAACACACACACACACACACGCACACTTGCTCAACAGGTAGCTTCTGATACCAGCTGATAGCAGTGGACGCAATCAGATCCCACGTGCCTGCAGACACACTCCAGCAGATATGTAAACATATGTGATTACACCCACGTTCATACGCAAACATATAGATAGCTAGGGTACCTTGGGATGAGGGTGCAGCTATTACATCACAGACCAAAGTACCATTTGCGTCACTGACAGGCGTGCAGGTGCTCATGTGCTTTCATGTAGTTCACCTGCTCGGTCAGACTGTGTGTGGTGGTTCAACATCTTTACTTACAGGCTTCTCCTGTGTCTTCCTCAGAAAGAAACATACAACATATTCTATTTTCAATTGTGTTCAGTGAAAATAAACAATCCCTTTACTTCACACAAACACACGTAGAGATAAAAGTCATCACATAACATTTTCTTATGCGACTTAAACAATAAACTGAAATGCCTCAAATTAATTTTTGGGTGAAAATAAGTAACACAAACCTATATTTTTTGCCTGAAGTTGGTCAAAACCTGCTTTTTAATTTGTATTGTATTTGTTTAATACAAGAATAGTCTGACATTTTGGAAAATATGCCTGTTCACCTTCCCACTTTCATATCTGCACCTTAAAGGCTTCTGTACTAAACAACCCGCTTTTCAAGGAGAACAAACACAGAAGAGAAACCAGGGCTGTTACGAGACAAAATGGGTCAACGATTGATTCTTACCAATTTAAGCGTGTGTGTCTGCCCCGGACCCCTGCAGCACCCATTAAACTCTTTTATGGGACCAACACTGTGATTGCACCAATTTGATGCAGTCGCTGCAGGAGGGCTTTGATTAAAAATAAAGATTGACAAGACATAACCAGGCAGTGAAAGAGACAGACTGCAAACAAAAGTAATCACGCATGCACACACATAATATACAACCATCTAGAGAAAAAAAAATGCTTCAGCTGTACTCAGAATTACTCTGATTGCAGCATCAGATAAAAATGGACCTATTTGTGCACACGTTAGGTGCACACACACGCACACGCACACGCACACACACACACACACACACACACACACACACACACACACACACACACACACACACACACACACACGCTAGGCTAGGCTTCTCGTGACGTTATTACATCCCAAGAATACATTACTTATTTCATGGGAAACAGGAAATTAGATTTTAAAGCAGAACAGCAGATAATCTGAGAATGGCGCATACCCCCTCATTTTGTGTTGTCATTCTCAAACACTCATTAAATGACTTTTGGTAATATTTTCCACCTGTTGAATGCCCCTCTGCACTCACATTTTGGCAACTGAGACTTGCATTGTCTGTCATGTTAAGCCACTTGTCGACCCACCCGCACATTTTATCTTGCGTTTGCAGCTTTTGCAGGATTTAGCCTCACAGCTCTACTGCAAGCTGCCATTGTGGCATGAAAAATAATTGGAAGAAACAGTGGCAGGCTGAGAAGTTTGACCTATTTCATTACCCATAATCACTACATTTCAAGGCCATACAGTATTTATGACAGTTGTGGTGTGGACAATGCAGACAGACACACACATGCCTCCCACAGTTATTTCCCACAGTCCAAAGGAGTCAACCATAACATATTTCCAAATCCTTTGCTTTAACATGATTTAATAATAGCATTGTTGCCACTAACATTCCCCACATTTTTTCAGCTACCCTATGAAATCCTGAGGCTAAACAAACAAACAGAGGATGATTATTTGCGGTTATGTTTTGCCCCGTAGGCAAGCGATTACAGTAAAGTGCTAATAAAACAGGTTAGAAACATGGCCAAACAAAGCCGCTCTAATGGGACGAAATCAAAGTATGTAATTATCTTCTTTGATTTTTCTCTTTTCTTTAACCGCTCTCAAAGTTTAATCACTTTTGTCCTCCTCTCCTCTCCTCTCCTCTCCTCTCCTCTCCTCTCCTCTCCTCTCCTCTCCTCTCCTCTCCTCTCCTCTCCTCTCCTTCTTACATAATTACAGTTCAAAACCAAACCACCATGTCATATTTAACCTACTGCTCCGCCCGCAGGGAGAGAGAGAGCTCGTTTATGTTAATTGCCTCCAATTTGGGCCGTTACCAGGGGGAGTCAGAACATGTGTAGATATATTTTGTTTGGCCTGAGAAGAATAATGGGTTTCTAACAGGCCTGTGGGGAGACGCCTGGAACCACCGAGTGACTGCTAAAAATGACAAGGTGGAGAATGAAAAGTCACTGTAAGATCAGGTGAAATCTGTCAAACTATACATTAACTGAGAGCGACTGACCGGACTCTATAGTGACACTATCTGGTAGAAAGATGTACTGCGCAGTGATTTGGCTCTGATCTACAGTGCCACAACAGTTAGGAACATGTCTTTATTTGACAAAGTTACACTTAGGCTCCCTTTATTATATTAGACTTATACTTATAATTATACCTATATTATACTTTGAATGCCTGAATTCCCTGTATAATCCTGCTTATTTGTCATCTCCATAAAGAAGAAATAAGATTAAAGCACAATTCAAATCACAAGACATGTTTTCTGATATTTTAGATTTAATAATGCAAATGATGCTATGTAATTAAATGTGCACTACTCTGCATACATGTCCTGAACTAAAATAAACAACTAAATGTTTATTTTGAACATTTTCTTTCCACTACTCTGAAAAAAGAAAGGTTATGGAAGGAAGATAGCATTTACAGTCTAGCAACTTATAATAATTCATACACTGATGGCAGTGCCGACCAGCACATCAGGGGCAGTTTGGGGTTCAGTATTTTGCCCAAGGACACTTTGACATGCCAACCAGGGGAACTGAACCAGTGACCTTCCGATAACAAGACGCTGGCTCTACCCCTGAGCCACAGCCGCCCAAATAACCCCTATTATAATAGAATAGTGTTTCCACCTGTAGTGTCTCCACAATGAAGAAATATCTGCACAATGTCAAGATCATTTATTGTACCACTGTGGATAAACCAGTCATTCTACTAGAGGTCTTTTTTTCCCCTTTAAATGGTGCATAGAAATATCAACATGAACATCCACATACAATGCAGCATAGACTGAAGTGTAATGTGTCTACAAGACTTAGTGTACCTTCATCTCAAGATGCACACACTCACACCAAAGCACACTCATACACACAGAGAGAGCGAGAGAGCTGCATCACAGAGAAAGGAAGTGACAGGTTCACTGTTGCAACATGAGATCTTTGAGAGCACATCCTCTGACACAGAGACACCCGCGTACATATAGCACACACACTGAGTTACTGGCATACCAGTCATGATTCAACACTTCTGACACGACAGAAGCTGTCACATGCAGTGCAGGAGAAAAAAGAAAAAGAAGAAGAAACTACTCTATTCCCTCCCTCAGCTCAGTGAGTTCTGCAGAAGTGTCCCGTCAACAGGCCCTCGACCAGCTGCTCCAACTGTTGAATTCAGAGAAGCTTTTTGGTGTCTATAAGTCACACGTTGGCCTCTAAACAAGGGCATGAAAGTTGCATTCAGTATCTGCAGCAGCAGGTGGTTTGAATGATTCTCCGGCTGATTTGAATTGTTAAATGACCATTTGTTGTGTTTTTCCATTTTTCAAATAATGAAAGCAATAGCTGAATCTCTTCCACGACCGACACCCACGGCCAACATCTGATTTCTCACGGAGCCAGAGAGATTTTGTGATGATTGTTCTGCAAAGGTTGTCCATTGTTTTTAGATTTGCCTCGCTAATTAACCAAATTTAACATCTGTGAATTCGTTCTGCAGGACTTGAAGATGACGGAGCAGCATGAAAACACACAGTGCTGTGAAAGGTACCCAAAAGTCATATTTGTGTAAAAGTAAAGATAGCATGCGAAAAAAAAGAAAAGAAAAAAAGGTGAAAGTATCTGATAAGACCTGTACTTAAGTATCATCTGGCAATAGATGTACTTAATTATCAAAAGTACAAGTAAAAGTGAATTAAAGACACATTTACATGTATCTGCAATGTAACTAGTAACTAGGAAAGAAGGATGTGTGTGTTTAAAGTTTAATTATATGCATGACATTCTGGGTTAAGATTTTCAGATGAGGTCAGAGAATTTTGTTATACAACACTGTCAAATTGTGCTTATCATGGGTCTGTGGTGGCTGATAAGAAAGAAAGAAAGAAAGAAAGAAAGAAAGAAAGATTGTAAATATGTCAGCACACGGAGGAAAATGCCTCAGAGAAAGTCTCACACACACGCACACGCACAGAGAAAGGTCTAATTTGCCTACCTGAGTTGAGCTTCGACAAGTTTTTCAACCTGTCTTTACTCGTTAGTGAGGACAAATTCTCCCTGATGTCGGTAAACTGGGTCAGCAGGGTCAAATTTTGTTCTTGGAGGTACAGAAAAGAGTAAACCATAGAGTGTTTAACATGCAATGACAGGTTTTCACACAGAAACTCTGAGGCATGGAGCTTACGCCATTATCTTCAGCAAAAACGAGTAAATCAGTTAAGGTTGAAATAGACTGACAGATCTTCTGTAACACACGCTTATCAATAGACGTGATTTTTGTTAATGCAACACGAACGTTCACCCTTCCAGAACTGATTGATGACAGCTGAGAGGCTGAAGAAGAGTTTGCATGATTGCATGCTTGCTATGGGAGCTGGAGCAGCACGCACACTTACACAAACTCACACACTCACTGCCATGTCAGCAGCCTTTCTTTGCATATTTTCCTTTCGAGATATTCTTGGTTACGCTTCACTCTCACGCCTCATCTTTGTCAACATGCACATATTCATTATTACACACAGACACCACTGTTAGTATCATAGTGTGAGGAGGGAGAGTTACTACTGCGCTCTCTCTGTAAATGCAAATTAATAAACCGTTTTTTTTTAAAAACAAATCTGGGGTAATATTTCTTCACCATAAAGGTCAACTCTAAATCTGAGGAGAACACGCTTTCAGGATGGCACACTTTTATTGGCAAGGCATGACATTTTTTTGTCAGTGAGTCAATATAGCCAAAGGGAGAAAAAGCAACTATGCAAACTAGATGTCTTTTTTTTTAAAGGAGTTCTGAGTCATGTCACCGCTTTCATTTAAAACAGTGCTTTCTTTCTGATGGCAAGGCTGCTATTTTAAGTGGACAGTATCCTGTTTTACAAGTCAGAATGAGGTGATGATCCGGTTGTTAATATTAGCATAACTGCTAAACGTTGGCCGGTTTTAGTTGGTGTGACAATGGCTTACAGTGTAGATCTTCCATCTCTTAAAAGTTGCATGCCAGCCCGTTTCTCTAGAAATCGTCAAATCATCACAGAGTTCTGTGGGAAGAGAGAAAAACAAGTTGTTGAAGTTTAGATTAAAGTGTCTTTGATGGATAGAGAGATTAAACAAGGTGAGAGGAAATGACAAAAGGGGAAGAGGTTTACATGTCAAGTTTGGTTTTAAAAACTTAAAAGGAGTCTGGGGTTAGTGATGAAAGCCACAGTATGTTGTCACAATCCTGAGGCTAACAAGCTATTTAAAACCAGCCATGAAGACATTTCAGTAGGTCCTTAAGCTGTACACAACATTTGGATTTTAGGCATTTCTGACATCCATAGTGAACCTGCAGTGCAACGATTGCAGATCATAATTTGGCTTCAGTTTCTTCTAGATGCAAATACAGTCCAAGTCAATGACAGCTCATTCTTGAGTTATAAAGTGTGTCTCACACTGATGCTTTTCTGCTCTGTCCACAGAAATAGATGTTTATTGTGTAGGAAGTTCTGATAGTCATAAGCTTAAAGCCAATTGTTCAAGCATTGTAGGAAAAAGGCTTATTCGATTTCTTGCAGAGTTAGATGAGAAGATCAATACCACTCTCAAGTCCGTACATTAATTATAAGACTACAGCAAGTACAGTTAAATGAATGATTTTTTTCTACTCTGTCTTTCTATGTGTGTACTGACCTGTACTTGTTCCCGGCTTGACCTGGAGGCAGAATGCTCTCCAAGATACTATACTGACCCATTTTGGCCCCCAAGGTTTGAGGGATTCCAGACACAACACGCAGAAGTTACACCCGAGGGTGACTGCTCTCAAAAGAGCCGCAAAGCGTGAGGCCTCAGTGAGGTGACAAGAGGCCAGAGCTGCACCGTGACAAATCCACATGTCTCAGCTCGTGTGGGAGACACCCGGACCTCACCCTGATATACTGTGCATAAATGAGCTTATTTGCTGTGTTGCTGAGAGTTATGTGAGAAGATTGATACCAGTCTCATATTTGTTTGACAACTAGCACTTTAACACCTTCTGTCTTGTTTCTTGAATTCATACATAAACTGAAGTGTATCCCTTTCTCCAGTCTGTATGCTAAGCAAGCTAACTGGTTTGCTGGCTATAGCATTATAATCACCTAACAAGTTATGATTTTGGGTATAAATGCATGTCCCCAAAACTTATTTCTGCACAATAAAGCGGAGTGATAGTCCGGGTGTCTCAAACCAGTTAGCATAGCTTAGCATAAAGACTGGAAAAAGCTGGATTTGTCCAAAGATAAAAAAAAATCTGTAAACACTTTGGTTTTTGCACAGTCTTAATTAGTGAGCTTTAGAGGTGTTGCTAGTTGTTTTTTGGACAGAACCAGGCGAGATGTTTCCACCTGTTTCCAGTCTTTGTGCTAAGCTATGCTAACTGCTTTGATGGTACGTGATTGGTATTATCTTCTTACACAACTCTCAGCAAGACAGCCAATAGCCAATTATTTCTGATACTATATTAGAGCGAGGTCCGGGGTGCCTCCCACACGAGCAGAGACGTATGTGGATTTAGCACGGTGCAGCTCCGCTCCGGCCTCTTGTCACCTCACTGAGGCCTCATGCTTTGCAGCTCCTTTGAGAGCAGTCGCCCTCGGGTGTAACTTCTGCATGTTACGTCTAGTTTCCCTTGAACTTAGGCGGGGGAAAATGGGTCGTCTAGCATCTGGGAGAGCATCCCTGCCTTCAGGTCAACCCAGGTACGGGTACGGGTCAGGACAGACACAGAGAGAGAGGAAGGGGGAGCGTAAAATAAATCATTCATTCTGACTGAGTAATTTTCAGTCTGGGCAGTTTTACAGCCGAATGAAGGAAGAGGTGAAGGCGTGTCGAGATGGTGTCGTACTGACAGCTCAAAAGATCTACATGCCAACCTAGTAACATCACAACCACAGGCAAGCTGCACTCCAGGAATTTGGTGCAGACAATAATTTGTCCCACTTTTGACCAGTAAATATCAATGTAAAACAATCCAATGCTTCACTACTAGAGAGAGAGAACACCAGACTCTCACACACAGTTTGAACATAAAGTACAAACCATATAATAGCTGCTGGTAGTTAAAAATAGACTATCTACGTACATCGTCTTTGTGTGCCTTTCTGAAAGTGTGCTCAGCCCTGACTTGCTGTCATGTTAGCATATAGTTTCACCGCCTTAAGCAAAGTGCAGGATAAACATGTGCAGCATGTGTGCACGAAGGAGCACAAACACACACCGTACTCCTTTTCAGGTCAGGAATCCGGACCCAAATTGAATGATTTGCTCTGTTCTGAAGCCCCACAGGCTAATACCAACCTCCTGGTGGTCATGTGAAGATCCAAAAAAAACAAGCCGTGACTCCGTTAGCATCCCTGGCTAAACGCTGACAGTCAGAGGTATGGAAACATCCAAAGCAGCTCCTTATCTTTAAGGAGTGTTTGCTGATTGCGTAGCAGCATTACTGAGCAAATTACTTGCTATCAAGAGTGGAGGCTTAGATAACAGCTATATTTGATAAGATATGGCAATAATTGTATACATTAGTCACAGCCAATAGGCTAGTGGGGATTTTTATGGTGTTTTCACAATGGTTGCTTTTGTGAAAGAGCACTTGGAGGAATTTGCAAGTGTAATATTGTTAAAGATTAAAGTTTCGTTTAAGGTGAAGTTATTCGTTAAATGATTCCTTCAATTAGTCATCAGAACGTGTTGACAGAACAGGTAATTCTTGCAAACAGCTATGTATTGTATTTATGTCATCATGAATCAACATGAACCCTGCCTTAATCAAAAGGTGCAATATGTAAGAATTGGCCACCTGTCGAAGAGTAACCGCTAACTGTTGCTGGCGTTAGCTAGCTAGCTCAGTTAGCCGTGCATCTAGTGGTCAGGACTGGGAGCACAGAGCAGCAGAGGAGTGTTGTTGGAGGACCAGAACGAGTCGGGACTTTTTAGATCCTGTGGATAAATTATGACAATTTTGGATCGTTTTCAACTACATACTGCGCCTTTAAACACAAAAAGGCTATTGTGTGAGCTTAAGTGGGTCAGCTGCTGATGTGAAAGTCATTATTTTGACCAAGAAAGATAATTACAAGCCGGCATGTTGGGAAAGAAATCTCAGGTACTGTGCCAGAATAATTTTATTTCAAATGAATTTGGGAGTGACTTTAATTTTGCCAAACTAAATACCAATTAACTTTAAAAATGAAGCAGTGATGAATGCCTGATAGGACATTTGATGAATATGTGGCAGCAAGAAGGAGATAACTATTTATCCAAAGCGACATCAGTGAGAAAATGTTACTGGAATGCTCTAATTGGGGGGATCCCACGTTATTGTGTGCTCATCTCAAGGGCCCTGGTGTTAAATGGTTTGAACCCCTGCTGTCAAATACAAACAGGAAGTGGAGAATAATGAACAATAGTTTCTGTGTGATCAGCAGAGTTTGGGATCTGCAAGGAGCAGGAACTCTTCCTTCTTTTCCATGACTGATGAACAGGTAAAAACCATTATCCTGTTTTGATTATTCTTGCCTGAGGCGCTGCAGCTCAATATCAGGGTGTGTAGATCTGATAGACGGGAAAAATGCGAGATCCTTAACTGTGGTTACAATCTGGCGTGCAGTCATTGACAGGAACCACCTTTCACCTTTAGAAACCAAGCCATAACAATGACAAAAGTCAACAAAAATCAACCCATTACAGCCTCAGTATAGGCTACATTTTTGGTTATTTCTTCCCTTTTGAACAACTGTAGTAAATCTGTAATAAATCAGAGTAATCCACTATCAAGGTATGACTCCAAATAACTTTTTACAACTGTTTTTTTTCTGTCAAGTAGGTTTTAAAGGTTGATTAAGATATACTAAATCCTAAATGGATTCTTTATGAGGAGTCAAGAGCTGGTATGACACTAAAAGTGATGATGAGGGCGTCAGAGAGTGAGCGAGTCAAGGCCACACACACACACACACACACTCAGAGAGACTCTCTGTACACACACGAGGCCAACGAGCATCAATCACAAAGGCTGACTATGGATGCGTCAAACATGACTAAAATAAAAGCATGACAGACGACCCAGCACGCTGCAGCTGCTCACTTGCTCGGCGAACTGGAGTTTGCCTCTGGGCTGCCAGCGACAAGGCCACCAGAATAAACAATAGTACTTCCGGTTTGACCCGCCAACATAAAACTCTTTTTCCAGGAGCTTATTTTTTATTCTAAGAAGCCTCCACTTGACAATATGCTGATTTATTATAATATGTTAAGTAGTTAAGAGAATAATATTTACTGAGTTTGACTTTGTGTTATAGTGCAGTAAGTTGGCTACAAGTAGATTAACGTATTTTAATTATATCTGACATATACAATCACACAATATAGACCAGCTTAAAAAGTTTAGGAAAGCCACATGTCAAAATTATGGTCTGTGTGTTACGATGAGGTTAATTCTAGGACCCAAATGCAGGGAACGGACACAGGAAGTCAGTGAGTAATGGATTTATTTGTCCAACCTATGATCGTCGGAGGTTAATGGGGAGGAGAAGACCAGGCTTGCAGGCAGGCATGGAGGAGCACAGGAGAGCAGGCAAGCTGGAAGTGGAGCAGAACGGCGCTGGAGATTTCTGCAGCCAAAGAACAAGGGCATTAACGCAAAGGCAAAAAATACAGAAAACACGAAATAGCAGCACTCTGAAGTCACCGTATGGGATGTAATAATCTAGTACCGAAGTGGTAGAGAGACCAGGTAGATAAAGCCATCTGAGGGTGATGAGATGATCTGACACAGGTGTGCCACTCTGCTGCTGCTGCTGCCACGCCCACAGACACACACACAGGAGAAGGAGCAGGTGAGGGAGAAAAGCAGGTAGGGAGAACAGAACACAGAAAAGCAACCATACTGCCACAGTAGCACCGTGACACTGTGATTGTAAGAAAAAGCAGATTGAAAAGGCAGATTCTCTCTTCAAACACATTGACAAATAATAGAAACCACAAATCCCTTTAAACACATAAAATGCCTAAAATGATAAACATTTTTTTAATTCATTATTTTATTTATTTATTTATTTATTTAACATATGTCAATGAAAGTTTGTGACTTTACAACTCTTGTAGCAAACCAGAGAAAAGGTGAGAGATGTTTCCTGTCCATCCGGATTTGACACAGCTGGATCACAGCTGGATCTGTCAGATCAAACAGATGCACACTCTTCAAAATAACATCACAGGACAAATAGCAGGTATGGAGCAAGTAAATAGCGTGCCAGCTGCTCAGTTAACCTAAACGAAATGTGATTACATATCCAACGATAACTCTGTTCACTTGATAGAACACACTTAGTTGAGTTTACGTGACTTACATTTTGGTCTTTCAACAAAACCAGACGTCGTGGCTGTCGGTTTTATTTTGAAAGACAGCCTCGCTTCCTGTATCATCCGGGTTAGCGGTCGCCGCTTTGACGCCGCACGTCTGTGTGAAAGCGCTGCCGTCGCCTTGTCGAGTCATCGCCAGTCAGAGAAGAGCAGAGAGCAGACGGAGCCGCCGTCCGATGGCTTGAAAACGGGGAGCATAACTGTGGTTCACAGCGGATTTATTGCGCCACACAAGCCGACGGGAGCGACGCGGCGGCGACGGGAGCGGACTGGACGCTGACGCGGATGAGGACACAGCATCTTTGAAGGGAGACCGTTGCCGTTTTTTTGGTCGCGGTTGCAGACCCGGACAGAAAGAAGTACCAGGAGCCGCGGCGCGACACCAGCGAGCGAACTTGGCTTCTCTGCCCCTGTGGGAGGTGTCAGTCTGTCGGCTGTGGGGTCGCTGCACGTACCGCTCGCCGTCTTTAGAGGAATAAGCTCGTAGCTAAGTTATGTTTTTGTGAGAAGCGTCTTTATTTTTTTTTCTCCTTCTAACGGCAACCAACTGTGGCTTTAATGTGACGCACCACACTGACATTAGTGCTGTGTGTCGGACCCCCTCTGCAGAGGAGTTAAAGGCTTTTAAATCAAGTTTCCCCCCTTCATATTTCTACGGTACCACCGCAGCCCACACCGATGTGAGAGGTAACGGCGCATGTTTTTGTTCTATCACCATGCTTTATCGGAATCGTGACTGGTCGTCGCTTGTGTCTGTTTTGCTCTTCGCCTGTGGGCAAAGTTAGCTGCATTGCCTCGTTTGTGCGAGTTCCTCAACAGGCAGCAGTGAACCCCCTCGCTGCTAACGCACAAAGCTGACCGCTCAGGACATTTAGCATCGACCCCGCTCTCTTTACAGCTCAGTTAGCAGCTTCCACACGGTTATCACCCATGTGAGATTAATACTGTTCGCACAAGTTGAATATACAGTCAGTCTGGATCCCATTAACACGGCAGAGCTAACGAGTGTCATGCTTTTAATTGCTCCTGTGCTCAATTTTATCTTTGTTTCATTGGGTTTTTAATGAGCCGAACTCAACGAATGGGATTCATTTAACTCTTGGCATGGAGCGGTGATGTGTTGGTGTTACTGATAACACATCCTCCATGTTTTAATTATAATGTTGATAGTTTTCTTATGCAATTCCACAGTGTTTGTATTTTAATAATGGCCATCTGCTTCTATTGGGAAGAATAAGTTTGACCATGCAACTTTAGCCATGCTTGAATGCTTAACAGAGAAAATGACACCTGTCAAAATGTAATATCAGTAAAAAAAAAAAAAAAAAAAAGTTTTGTTAATCTGCATATAATATATATAAGCTTATATTTGAGCATTTGTGTGATATAGTGGAAGTTAGCCAGACTATAAAAGGACAACTCTGATTGGTCAAAGCAGCACACCTGTGATGATCATGTATAAATACTTACCTGTCTAAATCAGCTGTCATTTATGCTTATTTAAATACTAATATAAGTGTACCTGAAAATGACCAGATGCTTGTATATTAATATAATTGGATGTTTAAATCTGATTTACAATTTCCGTCCTGTTTTCTGGCCACTGTGTAGTTTTTTGGAGAAGAAATTAAAACTCAGAATTTCAATATTTACAATATTAATGAGGTAATAATTCAAACTCAGAAATCTGAATTTTTTCCTTAACTGAATAAACAAGCTGTTCTCAGAGGAAAATGAGGTTTGAAGTTTGAAGCTAGAAAGGTGGCAGGGTCCGCCAAATATAAACAAAGTAGAACAGTATAAAATTGTGTTGTCCTTTTTAAGGTCAGTTTATTCAGTCATGAAAAGAAAGAGAGTTTGTTTAAACTGTTTGTTTAGGCATAAAAAATAAGTCAATGAAGATCTTCCTCTTCTTATTGACATTTCTTGCCAAAAACTACAAAGTGCACCTTTGACAACACCCCCTACGTGTTGAAACATCTTCTCATGGCTCAGTTCTTAAATAAGCTGCATGTCATGCTTACAACGACAAAAAGAAAGCTGTTTTTACAGAAAGCTTTAAATAATTTCACCTCATCATCCCCATGGGTTCATTCAAGTTTAGTGTTAAACGCAGTTTTATAATATATCCGAATCCACGCACTGACGTCAGACAGCTCTGGCACTTGGAGAGTCCAGCTGTCCGCTGAGATTGTTAGATGGAGAGATTGTTTTGTGATTTAGATGAAACACACCCAGCGCTACACTTCAGTGAGAACAGCTGTCTCATACTGAAGTCATCAGTCTAGCCTCTACAATCGGTATCACCGTACTGACTAATGTTATTACCTAATTGATCATGTAGGGCGAATCACTACCTGCTACACCTGCAGTGGAACCTGAGACATCTGGTCGAGTCCTTCTGTGAACCTCTAGGGCATCCAGATGCCGTTAAATGCAAAATAGTTCCAATGCTCTCATAATCTGAGGGATTATTTCAGGCGACATTTAAATCCTGTTCTCGACATAACTGTAAACAAACAATGAAACTGCGTGTAAAGCTGCACAGGACTGATTTTTACGGGAGAAACAAGCTTTCTATCTGGTGGCCTTAAGGCACATACCTGCTGTGACCTCTTCAGTGCTAATCCTGCACTCACTTCACTCAAGGGGACAATATACAGTAGCCTGTAGGGGCCAAATGAGTCTTTAGTGTTGTGAATGGTTGCTACGAGGAAACAGTCAGGACAAATTTATCTCAGCGACATTTAAAAGTATCCTCTGAACAATAACATTTCATGTTCTATGTCTTGCAGAGAATTTGACTGATTAAACATGAGATCCTTTTGGTGTTCTTGCAGAATTTGTATCTGGGTTGATAATTGTGATAACTGATCATATGTTTAAAGTCGCCCAGTGCAGTTTAAATCTTCATTCATAGTGGAGAGATCTAATTGAAGAGACTCTAAAAATGACTAAAGGAAATTGCGATAATCATTCTGCACGCCTCTTTCTGCTTCAGTGTCGATAAGACTTATAAAAACTTGTTGAAACATGAACTACAGTAATGTGAATAATTTCTAATCAAAGCAGCTGCTGTGCCTCTGTGCCAGTTCCACAGAGTAGAAATTATCTGTTGGATGTTATGCGAGGTTTTCTGTAATGCAATATGGAGCGTATTATACTTCTACACTGTCCGTCCTCAGATATGGATTTAGAGTCTGCGCCCTCTCCCCTCTCAAGCTAAGCTGCTGAATTGCCACAGAGTAGCCCAACCTCGAGGTCAGCCGGGCTGTAGTGACTTTGGGCTAAATTTGGAACGTGGAGCAATTAGGCGCACACTCCGCTGCATCACTCCACTGCATTAACTACACGGGGGCAATTGCGGGGCAAAGATTTCGGGGTTGGATGCAGATCTCTTTCTTGTTAACAAGATTAAAGATCGTGCAGACGCTCGACCAAAGTCAAATCTTCTCTGATAAATCCCAAACCGTGAGGAGGAGTGAATCCTCTAACAGCCAAATCGGAGTAATGAATTCTCTCCTAGTTTCACTGTTTTACCAACCACATTTTTGAGGAAAAGAACATCCAACTGAGGGTTAGATCTCCGTGGAGCTGACAGATTGAAAGATTTGTTAACCACAACCGAAATTGTGGCAGCATTTGGCTGGTGTTCATCTGTCACTCGCAGGACTCATCACTGGCCAAATGGTGGTAAAATCTTAGAGTATCTGGCAGCTTGTATGTTCTACTAGCTACTTTGGCAGGGAACCAAGTATCATTTGGGGGTCCCTTGATGTTGGTAGGGTCAGTTAAGTATTCAAGTAAAAGCAGATGGTGAATTTTGTCAGATGTATAAAGGAAATATAGTTTCATCTTACACCTCTCTTCCTTCTCTGTTTTTTATTTCCAGTGACAAGGGTCGAAGCAGATCAAGCCGGGCCAGGCTAGGCCAGGCTAGGCCTACCTAGCCCTCTGTCTGGCCCTACCAGAAAGGCCAAAACTCCGGGAAGTCCTATCTTCAACAGACCTCCAATCAAGCTGTAACAGATTGGATTCCAATCATATTTTCTCTTATCAGCCGTTGGGAGGCCAAACTGGTCTGTTTGATCTCCAGTTCTTCCATGTCTTGGTTGTCCTTCTCTGGATGTTGGCATCAGGATGGATTCGGGTGTTAATTTGACGACTGTCACCTCATTGCAGTGCTTGCACCCCCCCTCCTTGGACTGCCTTTCATCCCTTCCCTCCCCAGTCTTTAAGCGAAAGCCCCTTCCTCTTTCATGGGGCTTCCCTGAACCCTGTACAGAAGGGCCTTGTAGGAACTGTAGGTTGTCTTGTTGAAACAGTTGCAAAGAGGAAGTGGAGTTAATAAATATTTGCTAAAAAAAACTACAGAACACAATGAAAAATGCTGCATTCAGTTGATTGATTTAACCCGTCCCCTTTGTTTTTCCTGGAGTTTCATCAAAGGTTGGAGAGCTTTTCATTTGGAGCAGAAGCTTGCTAGCCGAGATTCGTGCTTGCATACACACACAGTTTACACATAGGTTGGTCTGATTACTCAGATGAAATAAGTCCTTATTTATACGTGAATAATTTCTCTTTTGTGATCCGAGCCTTGGGGAGGAATGTCTGAAAGCAGTAGCAACAGCAAAGCGGTGAAATTCATTGCCCCGGCCCCCCCTCCTCCCTCTGCCTCTCCCATTCCATCGCCCCAGACCCCCCACAAAAATGTGAACGGCTCTGCCAGTTCAGACACGCACGTGGTGGAGAAGCTCAGCGGACACCCTGAGGTCCAACGTCGGCGCCACACGATGGATAGAGACTCTAAAACAGCCGAGCACCGCTTCTTCCGCCGCAGTGTCATTTGTGACTCCAACGCCACAGCTTTGGACCTGCCCAGCAAAGCAGCTGTGATACTCACCTCACCTCCAGACTGTGAAGGGCCTCCCGTCTTCTTCCTTCCACAGCCCTCTGGTCCTGGACCTGGGGTACGAGATGCTGAGGTCCCAAGAGGTCCCCTAACGTCAACTCTTCAGCCTGGTCTTGGGCTTGGTGATGCAGTTGTGAAAGAGCAAAATGCCGAGGAAGAGTTAGTTGTGGGCAGTGTCACAGTTGCTGTTCCCACCAGTAGCGGTGTTGAACATAGCACAGATGGGGCAGTAAAAGCACCCAGCCCGACAGTATTGGATGTTACCGTCAAAGCGGAAGGCAAGCAGCCTGAAGTCACATTGCGTCCCAGAGGGTCAGAAATTACACAACAATTGGCGAAAGATGGAAAAGCGATTGAACGTGTGGACGAGGGTAGCGCTAGTAGTCCGACCGAAGAGAAGGAGAGGGAGACGGAAGAGGAGAGGGGTCTAGCAAAAGCACGAGCCGAGCAAAGGGAGGCCGAGAAACGAGTGCAAGAGGATATAGAGGAGGCGGAGACAAAAGCTGTGGGGACTTCACCAGATGGACGCTTTCTCAAATTTGACATCGAGATTGGAAGAGGGTCCTTTAAAACTGTATACAAGGGACTGGATACAGAGACTACAGTGGAAGTGGCATGGTGTGAACTCCAGGTGAGTCCTGACTCATAAAACTGTCACCTCTGCAGTGCTTTGCTCTGTCTCTTCCCGTTTATCTGCCTAAGTCTTTAATTAAATGTCATTTTGTGGTTGTCGCTGAGCTGTCTAAATTCCATCCAGGTCCTGATTTACTCTTTCTTTTCTTGTATGGCCTTGTTTTTGTTTTTCACCTTCAGATCTCAAGTTTGCTGATATGTGAGCACTTCCTGTTCACCCAGATGCTTTCCTTTATAAGTGTTCACAACATAAGATCACTATCTGATTTAAGATTAAGATACTGGTGCAGATTACATCCTGGTTAAATGCATTTCAGATAAAGCATGACGAGATGTTTGTGTGTTATTTTAAAGCAGCAACAATGAGGAAGTTTATGCTCAGGAGCTTGCCTTTTGGAGATTTGGTTTGCACATTTGCTCTTGGGTCATGTGTCTTCTTGAGTATTGCTTTTTCTCATGAATGATGGATTCCATCTCTACGTCAGTCATTAAAAAAATAGGTTTGTTGCTAGATGAGCTGCATCTCAGTCGAGGCCACCGCTCAAAAATATATACTTGACTGGTTTTTACCTTGCTTGACCTGTACCTGTAGAAGGTAGCAGATTTTTTTTGTCAAAATCTTCTCTTTGGGTGCTCAGATTTTGCATGACTGACAGCAAAATCTGAAAAACTCAGGAGGTATGGTGCAACTCCTGTCTGTCTCTGTAGCTCAGCCACCTCTTTTCCTATGACTCATGCTTTTGCTGCATCCTGATACACTCTGGTATAAACGGTTGTCTTTTTAATGTGTGTGAACGGATGCTGTGGTGCTGCCACAAGTTGCACAAGTGAATGTTGATTGAGGATGCCTATCAATCAAGGCCTAAATATACCTTTAAACATGTCAATTTGATATCCTGATCTCATAAACTTGCTTGCTTGATGTCTGTAGAAAGTAGGATGAATTTCAGGACATTATCTTAAAGGTTAGACAACATACCTCATGATCTGGGACTTCCTCGTCGAAATCCCCAGACTGTCTGGGAAATTCAGGGTACCGAAAGTGAACTAGTAACACTTTTACATCTTTCACCTACTTTTCCTGGTTATGATGCCCTTGAGCAGGACAGAGTACTTTCCTCGCTACTCTTGTATAGTTTCTCTGTGGTATAACAGGACTGGATGCACTGGGCAGCTCCCAATCTGCTTCTATTCCCAGTGTGCAGATAACAAAAAGGTTAACAAAAAAGAGCTATGTCTTTCTTGTACAGTGTGTGAAACATGAGACAGGATGGCACACAGTTCACCACAGGATGCTGTTGCTACATTATGGTGCACTGATGCAACTTCTGCAGCGAGTGTGTGTGTGTGTGTGTGTCAGATAGAGAGAGAGACAGAGTATGAAGAGAAGAGTTGGAGTAGATTTGTGTGTTGGCGGGAGAATTGTGGTTGACAGAAATTGAAAAAGCAAACGTCTTTTCAGCTTTGTCTTGTTTTTCAGTGGAATAACCGTCTGAGCTGGTCATATGACATCAGGGCACTGACTTAGCTGAGGAAGAAAACAGTGACACGGACTCACGTGGAACTGCTTGCCCTGATGAAGCAAGATTAAGAAGAAGAAATAAGAAATTTGACTATTTATCCGTTGTTGTGCAGAACAACTTTATTAGCAACACACTGGGAGTAATTTGTATTATGTCAGAAATCTAACAAGAAAAAAAGACATGGGCTCCCTCTTTCCAGCATGCTGGCTTGGCTCTCTTCCATGACTGATGAATAAGAAGTCAAATGAGGCGAGACTGTTCAGTTCCATGTTTTCTCTGCTGTTTTTGCTGTCCTCTCCATCACAAGATGCTCCTTGAGTCTCCCTGAATCCCAGGAGCTAAAATCAGCTTCGGCTGATGCCCTGCGTCTAGGAAACGCTGGCTTGTTTATCAGAAAACAAATGTCTATAGCCTCTGTTGAGCTCCATCCCTCTGTCACACATGCCTCTTTCTTTCTCTCTCTCTTTCTGTCTCTCTTTTGTGAGACAAAAAAAGAGGAAACCTTGTGATTCTTGGCAGTGTTGTGGGGCAAAAAGGTCTTAATCCAGTCAGAATCAGGACCCAGATTAATTTCTAAGGCTATCATTTGGTTAAATAATCAAAATAAACGGTTTCTATCATACAAGTATGTTATCTAACATTACCTGGATTACTGCAATGATTAAACATTAAACATCATATACTGCATGTGTTATATAAGGGTACTGAAGGCCTGTGGTGACTCGGCTATATGCATGCAGAGACAAGTACTTTTCTTCAGAGCCTGGCTATAATCCTGTGTCAAAGATGACTGAGCAACTGCTGACATGTGGCAGAATGGTGGGAGTAAAGTTACACACACATACGCATAGACACACACACGTATGCACACAGACACACAACCAATCGCATTCACGCACTGGGTGGGCATTGGGAACTGGAGATCTGTGGGAGTCAGGATCATCTGGAACCTGTCGGATTTCTGTATGTGTTTTTACGAATGTGCGTGTGCTTCCATCCCTTTGACTAATATGCATATTTATCTGACGTTGTTTAAATTCTGGGGTCATGTGCGTGTGTGTTAGTCGATAGATTCATACAGGGTTGTGTCTTTACATTCTTCAGCATCTGATCCAAAGCAGGTTAACGTCCATTTCCAGGAGAATCTATAGATGGATGGAAATGCAGGAAGAGGAGGAGGAGAGAGATGAAACAGATAGTTTGCTTAAGCCTTAGTGAAGAAATAGATTTATGAAGAGATAGAGGGAGTGGCGAGAAAGAGGAGGAAGGTCACCCAGTAGCTTATCTTGAGGTGCCTTGTTAGACTGAAAGGCAGATGATGGATGGGGAAGAAGAGGCTGACGCAGTTCTTCTGGAATGAGAGAAAATGGAGAAGGAGAAATGTTTGGGGTCGCTGGTTTTAATCTTGAGCTACTGAACGAGAGATAGCTTTAAATGACAGCACTTTGGACCACAGCGTTAATCATTTATGTTCACTATTTTATATTACTGGAAAGACCTCAATCAGGCAAGAAAATAGAAGGTCTTAGAGGAAGATAAATAAATAGATAAAGTTGATAAAGCATTAGAGCTAAAATGATGAGTCACTTTAAAAGAAAATTAGCAACTTTTTTGATTTGCTTCAGTCATTTTTTAAGCAAAAATGTCAAACAATTCCTGGTTTTAGCCCCTTAAATGTCAGGATTTGCAGGTTCTCTTTGTCATTTATGATAGTAAATGAGTCTTTTGATTTTGAACTGTTTTTGACATTTTATAGATTAAATGATTAATCAATTAGTCATGAAAATAATCAGCTAGTTAATTTATGAAAGAAAAACGTCAAATGTTGCTTGTCCCTGCTTCTCAAATGCAAAAATGTGCCACTTATTTTGTGTTATGTCACTAAAAATTCCTGAAATGAGTGGCCCTTTAGGAATACAGTGGGATGTTTGGGTGAAGCACACAGTTAAGACATCTACCACTAAGTGACAACAGATTTGCACATATGCTCCATGAATCAAAGTTAAGAGAGTGAATCCACGACAAGGCAGTCAGAGGAGGTAAAAGTAAGAAAGTATGGAGGGAAAGCAGAGAAATGAAGTCCTATAAAAGAGCAGGGATGGAGGGAGGAGGGGTTAAGGTCAAAGTTCGGCCCTGTTGTGTCCGAAGCAATCACTAGGAGCCTGTCCAGCGTTCAGCTTCCTTCACTGGGGGGGTTGCGTGTGACAGAGACGTAAAGATCAAATGGGGATTTGATGAATAAAGTGCAAAAACAGTAAAATTCGACTTTAGAGAACTCTTGGAGGACCGGTGGTTGGAGGAGATTAGGAGGAAGAGGATGAAGGCAGCAGGAAAGATCAGGAGCATGAGTGTGAGGAAGAGGGAGTGGAGGGAGTTCAGGGGGAGAATAGAGAAATGGGAAACACTGGGAGGAGGGAGGAAGGAAAAAGTGGGAGAGAAAAGACAAATGAACTGAGAAGGGGAGCAGAAGGAGGAGGGAGAGGAGCACAGAAACTGAGGGCGAAAAGAAGAGGGGACCCTGTGTGTGTGTGTGTGTGTGTGTGTGTGTGTGTGTGTGTGTGTGTGTGTGTGACCTTAGGCTCCTAGCTCCACTGGCACTCAAAGACCTTGAAATTTCTCTCTCAACAGTAACACAAGGCGGATTAGCCCCCTCCCCACAGACACACACACATAGACATATTCATGGACACACATGCTTTTTGGGTTTCAAGGCTCTCTATTATTCTTTATTTGGGTCCCCATTAGCTGTCACTAAGGTAGCAGCTATATACTTCCTTGGGTCCACACCACACACAACAAAACATAAAACAAGACATATAACAAATGTAGAAAGTCTTAATAAGAATATAAAAACTTGCCTTAAAGGGTGATCAAAGTTGGTAAAGAAACTCATCAGATTGCATGTCCACCTATGACTGTGAGCTGTGAAAGACATGCATTCTCTCTGTACTCTGCCTCACACGTAGCGAACAGGGCAATTTGAGCCTTGCAGCTTTATTCTGAACTACTTGAAGCTTCGACAGATCTTTATTGGCTGCACCTGACCAAACTGCTGAGCAGTAATCAAGGTGAGATAAAACTAGGGCCTATGTCACTAGCACTCCAGCGGCAGGGGTAAGAATAGAGGAACATGATATTACTTGACTCTTTTTTTTCACGATGATAGCGAGCCATCACGTGTGAGACCAAGAAAATTTGCCCCTTTTAACCTTTTCAATATGCAAGGTTTTGAGTAACATGCACAGCTGACTATCATATTTGGTGGTATGTCTGGTATTTAACATAATACTTTTGGTTTTGCTACTCTCAAAATGAATCTATTCTCCCCCTATCCAGTTAAGTAATAGTTGCATTTCAGATGGAAGAGCAGTTCTTAATTTATTCGTATAGTTGATGTAAAATCTATAGTTTTATCATCTGCAAATAGTGTAGCATTGCACTTAAAACATAAATATTAAAATGAGTAGTGGCCCGAGGCACCTGCTCTGAGGTACACCGCACTGTAAGCATTTCAGGGAGGAAATGCTATCATTAACAAAACAGACTGCAACCTTTTGGATAAATAGCTGGTAAACGAGTTGGTTGCTGTTGGCCTAAGCCCTTGTGCATTTAGTTTCATTAATAATAATTAATTAGTAATACTGTTCCAACCATCATTTTCCTATAAAAATAACAGTTAATAACAATTAACGGTTAACTGCAGCTGACATAAAAGTACTATAGTTCATTCCTAATTCATATGACCATAGTCTCCTTACATAGACAAAATGAATAACACCTAACAAGGCTAATAAATATAGCTCACAGTTTCCAATTTTAGCATTGCGGCAATTTGTTTATAGCGTTGACCCATTTCAACCTGGTACTGGCCTGAAATCTGCCCATGTGCTGGTAAAAGGCCAGAGGGAGGCAGAGAGGCACAAAATGAGGGAGAGCAGGAGGAAGGAAGATATTGAGATGTTTGTGAAGACTGTTGATCAGATATTTAAAGAGTGTTACTCCCCAAAGGCAGTTTCACTGAACAATAGGCTCTCTGTTGCACAAACAAGAGTCTGTATTCATTTTTATTAGATGTTGGAAAAAAAGCTTTTTCAAAAGCAGTATTTGACAAATTATAAGTATAAACCTCTGATATGGTACCCTGTTTCTAAGGTCAAATGAAACTGTTGGAATTGGTGAAATACTACAGGTTAATATGTTGATTTGAAGATGATATATTATGTATAAAAGAGGGTAAAAGCTGCGTCCTGTATTTTGCTAAAAGATAAATATCCACAGTCACTGAGGTGAAACGGTTAGACTTTCCAGAGGTTCAGATTTCCCTGACAAAACGACGAACTGCAGCTGTGTCAAGCCTTAGGCAAAGGCTGGCTCTCATTGCTGATTGATTCTGAAGTTGCTATAAAATAGGTTTAGCCACCCCCCCCCACCCACCCCCCCCCCCCACCCCCACCCCAAAAAAAAAAACCAACAAAAAAAACAAAACACACACACACACACACACAGAAAAAAGGAATGGAAACTGTCTGCAATTTTAACATTTTCTCGTAAATGTTTTAAATGCTGGCTACAAATATTTTACTCAGTTCCTTTTCCTTATTAGCAATTAAGCTAATGCCTATGTGCATATAAATGTGAGCCTGTGTATGAGTTCATGTGTGTATGCAGCGGAGGTGTGGCCGTGTGTGCACATACTGCAGCTAGCTTGGGGATTGTTAACTTATTCATTTGGCTGAGCCTAGCTGCAGATGAGCTCAACTGTTGAATAATAACAAAATCTTAAAGTGGAAATGTTTTTTCTGTGTTTTTAATGTGATAGACAGACAGATGGTTTGCTGGACTGAGTAGTTTAAGAGTTTATTGCTGGCCTGGAATTAGTACCTTTTCTGTTGTAGTCAGGATGGAAAGTTACCATTAGACACTGTACGGTTTTGCTTGTAAGTCTATGCAGAACTATCAATCACTGTGATAGCATCACTCATAAAACTGTCGTTCTTCCAGCTGTAAAACAAATGTTGCACCTCAGCCTCTGCTAGGGAATCCCGAAGTCATGATGGACAAACAAGTTTGTTTCCAGCCACGCAACCTGCAGGGATCAAAGGTGTCCAAGAGAAAAATTAGGAGTGTCAGAAACCTCTCACAGCTGAGCGTTTTATGAACACAGCACATACTCATGCTTAAACACACACAGCACAATGTGTAGTTCAGATATGCACAGGTTGGATTTATGAGCGATAGAACGATAGGAAAATGCCATGGGCTGTAATCGCCCTGTGTTCGGCTCTGATGTCTGATAATCCGAAGATGACAGAGGATAAGGAGAGGGCATGGAGGGAGTCACTTTTCCATTCATTTAATGGCTCCTTCCCTTACTGTACCGCTCAGTCTTCCGTCTTTGTCCCGCCTCAGTTGTTAGTCTCTCTCCCTCTGTCTCTCTGTCATGTGTCAGTAACCAGCTGCGAGCAACAAAGGAAGAGAGACAGAGAAGCTGACACTTCCTCATATGCAAAAACATGCCCGTGCTTCCTTCCGTGTTATGTGTGTGTGTGTGTATGTGTGTGTTCACCGTTGAACGCTAAGGTCAGGCCACCCTGAATTTCACTAGTATTGATTTCAGCGGAGGGCAAAAGTGTCACATGACCTAAATGCGATTAACAAAATGATGTTGTAAAAACAGAATATAGTGAATGTGGACTAATTCAAATAAAGTTAATGTAGTGTAGACTGTCCGCCAACGGGAGTTAAACATTTTATCACACATGCATAAATCTCACTCGATGGCTTTGTGGCCCTGGATGTGTGTGTTGTCAAGACAGTTGAGTTATGCTTGTGACTGTGTGTGTGTTCAGGGAAAAAATGACTGACCTTTTCCCTCCCACTCTCTGATTATTTCGAAAGAAAAAACACAAGAAGCAAGTGCAAGTGTGTATTTGTGCAAGTCAGGAAGCTGAAGATGCTGAAGTGTTTTGGCACCTTCTTCTAAATAAACTGAGCTGAGAGAAAGGTGCTTTCGAGAGCTACTGAGGGTTACATCACACTGGATGTATCAGATTGTGTGTGTGTGTGTGTGTGTGTGTGTGTACTATAATTATAGTGCTGCTTAATTGAAAACAGGGTGTGTGTTGTTGACTCATGAAAAGGCAATGTGTGCTGATGTAGGGACTGTGTGTTAAGGGGTGAGTCGGGGACAGTGAATGCATCAGGCAGATGTTAGATGACTTGCACAGTGAGACATGATGACATAGCTAATGCTCTCTGTTTTTCTGTTCTCTCACGTGCTCTTTCTTTTTTATGGCTCTTTCCAATCAGATTCACTCCTCCCACCTCTTTTTTTTTATCTCCATCTACTCCTGCTCTCCTCATTATTTCCCTTCTCTCATCTGTTTCCTCTCTCCGTCTTAATCCCTTCTTCTTACATCAGTCCGCCCTCCCCTCCTCAGATTTCACACGTCGACTTTTTTGTGTCCGACTCATCCTTCACTGCTGCTTACTCATTCACTCCATCATTGATCTTTCTGTAATCTCAGCTTTGAAGATTTTT
Source organism: Pagrus major (assembly GCF_040436345.1). NCBI lineage: Eukaryota > Metazoa > Chordata > Actinopteri > Spariformes > Sparidae > Pagrus > Pagrus major. The sequence continues at coordinate 15,306,539 of NC_133228.1, forward strand.
ATCAAGGCGTGTCTGATCTAGCTGTTTACTACATTGCAGAGAGACAGCCTGGCAAAAATGTTGATTATATTGCATTGTATTCATCATTGTCCTTAAGGAATCCTTGAAACTGGATTGCAATTTGGATATACTGACTGCAACCCTGATTCAACCCTACCCACAAACACACACACACACACACACACACACACACACACACACACACACACACACACACACACACACACACACACACACACACACACACACACACAGTAGCCTGACTAAATGCAAAATCTGCGCCTGATTAGCTAAAAGAGGGTTATTGTTTTTTCCACGTTTTATATTTTTTGCCAGGAAACGGCGAAACAATACTGACATTGTGAAGACTAATCACTTCCTGGAAATTCCAAGCCACGATTGGCCGACAGCTGCAGATCAGTGGCAGGCGATTGGGTCACGTTGTTTTGAGCCTGAAATGACAAATCTGGGATCATATGGACAGCCTCTGCTTCCTCAGAGAGACTTGAAGTACAATGGAAGCAGCATTGACAACATATCATACACTGAAAATGTGACTAAAACAGTAAGCATGATCAAAAACTGAGAGAGCCGGTCCTTGAGGAGACTTTATTTTCTTTGGTTTAATAGGAAGGAGTTCAGTCAGTCCTTAACTATAAAACAGCACCAGTCTACCTAGTTCTCCAAGACAGGTTCAGAGTGGGTTGGGTTGACATTTTAATTACAGGACATTATCTTTAACCACTGTAATAAAGGAAAATCACACATGTTTACACATAAACTGAACAGAAACTCAAAAGACCAGACTGAATGACAGAGGATGTGGGGATATGGTGAAGATAGGCGCATAATCAAAGACCAAAGTAACAACAGTGCAAAACATTTGGGCTGATGCTGACTTTGCTCTGTTTTGTTATGGTGTTAGCTCGTTAAACATGGCAAGAGCAGAGCCTCCATGATCGGTTTTGGTTGACAAAGTAAACTGTGTTGTCAATGTTGCGTCAGTTGTTCCTCGCGGAATATTGATTCAGAGCATTGTATCGAATTTAGGAAATCCAGTATTGTGACAACACTTAAAGAAAGTACATACAGTACGTCAATTTTAAGAAATATTAACCCGGTTTATATTCATGCATTTTGAAGTGCTTTTTGATTGATGGCATTAGAAAAGGTTCATGGAAATGGAAAATTTTGACAAAAATAATTTAATTTTATATGCTCACTTGATGGGGGTTTCTGCCTTTCTGAAAAAGGTTAACTTTAATGAGCTTAATGGGAGATGGAAACAACTTTTCTGAGTAAGTTCTGACTAGCAGATATTTGACTCACATGACTGATCAGCTGTTGCTGCTCTGAGAAGAGAATAAGATGCAGCTGAAGCAGCTGTTTGAAGAAGATGAAGACCTCTCCCCTTTTCTCGTCTCGATGGCCAAGGTGCCTGGTTTTGCTTCTTCTTTTTCTTCTTCACTTCTTTTGCATTTTATTTGTTTAACGCACCATTTTAAATTTCACTTCAAGTTACATCGAATCGCGGCTAATCAGTCAATATTATGAAAATTAAAAAATCAGAGAAGAAATATTCCAAACCACGTCTCTGTGTGAAATAGGTCGACAACATGCCATTTGACTCGGCTTCGTGACTGTCCTCCTGACCTGGTTGAACACGGGTCGGGCAGAAGCTGCTTGGCTTTGGTTAACAGGCGAGTATATGAGGGAATTTAATTAGATGCTAATCACATTTGAATGACATTAAACTGACTCATGACAAGTTTAAAAAAAAAAAAAAAAAAAAAAAGGAACTACAGTGGCATGCTGGTATCTCTGATGACAACAGATCAAAGCCGTGACTGCTGGGTTGAATGCGTGTTCAACGGGCCAGTGCACTTCCTGCATAAAAGGGGTATAGGTGACTGTGAGGCCTCGGTCTAAAATAGATCTCGTCTCTAAACTGCCACTCGTCTGCATCAGCGTAAAGTGACCTGAGCTGCACATCTCGGCTGCTGGCTCTACAGCGATGTGTGTCTTTTCTTTATGTGTGTGTGTTTAGTCTGCCCTCACTTTTGTCTGTGCTCTGACTTTGCACGGACTATTTATCTGTGTGTGCAGCTCAGTCTGTGTATAGGATGTGTGTGTGCACGTGCAACAGAGTTCCTGTTTCTTTCTTTGTGTTCACCTCTTATTCTGTGTGTGTGTGTGAGTGGGGGGGGGGGGGGGGGGGGGGTGGGGGGGTGGGGGGGGGTGGGGGCTAGGGTTTCATGGTATCCCACATTCCCAACAGCATTCCAATGATAAGATGTCATTCCTTAGAGGATTCAGTTGGGGGTTGTATAATATAATGTGACCCTGCCCCCCATCGCCATCCCTATAATACATGTGTGTGTGCTGGGGAGTACTTAATATCTGTGTGTGTGTGTGTGTGTGTGTGTGTGTGTGTGTGTGTGTGTGTGTTGGAATTCTTTACAAGGCTGAGTCTCTACCCCCTTTGAAATTACATTTAATTCCTTTTATCTTTAAAATCTTGTTTTATTGAAAAACTCATTGATTGACAAGTGTTCTCTGCAACAAATTGTAACTCCAGGACTGTATGTTACATCCTCCCCATTGGTTATTTTTTTTAACATATTTTTGGGGTATTTTTGCCTTAATATCGATAGGTGACGGTAGAGAAGAGATGGGAAATGAAGGGAGAGACTCAACTGGACCAAGTGTAAACCCAACGTGATTGGTTTGGTTTGTTGACGACCATTTTGAAGCCTCCAGTTTAGCATTACAGCCTTCACCATCTCAGTTTTTTGGAACTAGAAATGACCATTTTTGGAAGAGAAGGTAGAGCTGGGGAGGATGTCCTGATTGGATCTGACTGTGAACCCAAGGACATGCTGTGGTAGCGATACCCTAAAGCATTACCTGCTTTATCATCTATTTTACTCCAAATGGGACCATAATTTACAAAACAAACATGGTGCTGTATTGAAAAAGACTTCTTTTCATGCAACTCCATTAGCTGAATCTAGCAACTGAGACCATAAACTTAATAGGAAAGTGTTCACTTGCCTTAATAAATCAAGTGAGAAGTGGTGTCATTTTCTCATAAGCTTACATACAATCAGTCACCCCCTGTTGGCTATAAGAAAAAAATGCAGGTTTTCGCATTGGCTTCACTTTTCAGGCATTGGCTTCACTTTTCAGACCTGGAAGCTCCGTCCATATTTGATACATTTAATGGATCGGCGTCCAAAGCTGAGACATGACATTACATAGTCTGTGTCTTAAAACACGGGGTTACCAGGACGCCATCCGGCCATTGGATCTTCTCTGGATGAAGCTTAAATTTGATGGTCAGCTGATGTCTTGGAGGCTGGACTAGCTACATGCATAAGTTGAATTACTGTCATCTTTTTTATCAGTTAATTTTAAAGCTTTGCTGTGAAACCATAGCTTTGTGTTATTACAACAAGCCAAAAATGAGCAGTGAAGTACAACACTCTGCAACACACAGTAGAGAGATAGACGGACAGATATTTTATTTGGCTCTGATAATATGACAAGTCTATATTAAGAGATTCAAGTGAAACCAATTGATACTCAAGATACACCCCCCCCCCCCTCCTCCCAACAGAAACAGTTTGGGTTTAACAGGTTCACTTATGTCTCTAAATAGAAGAATGAAAAATGGCAAGAGGGAAACAACAAAGTGTTTTATTGATGAGGCTATGTGCGACTGTGTTTGTTGCTTTCTCTCTCTGTCACTCTCCCTCCCATTTTGTGTCTCTGTTGTCTCCGTCGGTTCTCTCCCCCCTTTCTCTCCATCCTCCATGACCTTAACTAAAGCCTCTGGGAGGGGAGAGAGGAGAGACAGACAGAGATGGAGAGGGGCAGCAAAGAGAGAAGAGATGGGATTTTTCCCTCTAATTTTTTTTTTTTCTCTTCTATTAATAGCAGCAGAGCAGCCGGGTGTCATCTGCTGAGCCATAACTAGAGCAGAAAAGAGTAGGGACCGTTTTTTGGATGCGAGTATCCAAGTGGATATATGTGTGTCAGATTTTGTTGTGTCTGTGTGTGTAGTCTACTTTCTACACTTAAAAGCTTACGCTAAAAAGCGAAGGTTTGATAAAATACTTCATACACCACAGGCAAAAACGTATTCAAGTACTTTAAATTTGCTGAATGAAATATTTAATGTACTTGTTTCTGTCTTCCCCCCAAATCTGCAATAGTTTTCAGGAGTTATGATAGTGTATTTAATTTTTTAGCCGCTATTAGCATATATTTAATGGAGGCTTTGATGTATTTAATGAAATTAATATTCCACCAAAGTTTCTAGTGTAAAAACCCTCGGCTTAGACGGTGGCTCTAAAAAGTTTGCCCTGTTTGACATATTTTGGTGATGTTTATTTGAGCATACAAATGAGTGGTGCTGAAAGGGATTACAGGGCTGCAACTATTACTTTCATGATGGATTAATCTGCTGATATTTCCTGCATTACTCGATTAATGGTTTTGTCTTTGTCAAATGTCAAATTGTGAAAAATGCTCACCACATTTTCCCAGAGCCTAAAGTGATGTCGTCAGATTGCATCTTTTTTCAACCAGCAGGCTAAAACCCAAAGACTCTTCATTTACTATCATAAAAAACTCAGCAACACCTACATTTGAGAAGCTGGAACCAGGCACGTAACACAATTTTTTGCTTGGAAAAATGATCAAGCAATTCTGATTGATTGTTTCTGAACATACAGCATATTATTTGAGCAACTTGCTGCTGAAGGTAGATTGACGTGATGTTTACATATTTAGGGGTAATACGAGTCCCAGGCTGCATATGTTGTGTCCCATTAATGCCATGTTTTTAAAAAGTTGGTTGAACCAGAGTTTCTAATCTAAGTGGTCACTTTAATTATCTCAGTTAGTGGAGGGAGAGTCTGCCTGACACAACGCTGAGTCAATGGTAACAGGGTAAATACACACACATATCACACGCACTGTGGTCAGAGAGGTAGGAAGTTCTCCCCACCAGATTAGGAGTCAAGCAGAGTCAATCCCTCAGTCTGCATGATGTAATCACCACAGAGCGAGGTCACACGGATGGTATGCAATGCTCAATGCCGTTTGAATTGAACGGGAAAGCCCCTTCTGTCCTTTTAATACTTTGGTCGGGTGTGAGGATGAACAGCTGCATGACTTGTACCCGTCATCTGCCACAAATGATTTTAATGTTTAATAAACCATGATACTGTGAGAGGAAGGACACGGTCTGCCAACAGCACCCCTGAGTAATACAGTTTTCTTCTGTTCTTGTAGTTACTATGGCAGTTGTACGGTATTATATGTAAAAGCTGTCTTCTGTCCCGAGTTTCCAGAGTGGTGGTCCATAAGCTTTAGGGTTTAAGTTTGAAGTCACCAAGTTCACTTCGATGATGAGATTCTGGCTGCAGGGAGTGTTTGCCAGATTCAACTGATAGCAGGTTTTATGTTGCCTTGCGGTGGTGTTGCATTTATCTGAGAAATTAGTTTCTGGGATGAGATAAGACAGGATGTGGGAATATTGCCTGGTGGTCTTTTCTCAGAATTGAAAAGGTCAAATGTTGGATCCTTGCAGCAGATGCTAAAATGTCCTTTTAAGGTAAATTCTCTGTATTAACAACCTCGTTTCAAAAATAAACAATAGCACACCAATGGTTGTACCTGTGAACAAAAATAATGATTCTGTACAACTGTTGAAGCTTCACATTATGCTGCATGTTGAAATGGCTTGAAGCAGTCATTAGTGAAGTGAGGGAAGTAAAATCTAGGTAGAAACTCATTCCTTAAAGGGGTAATATGTAAGAATTTAACTTGAACATGATCAAAAATGAAGAAAAAGTATCAACAGAATGTGAAGAAATAGCAGTTTTGGCATTATGATGTCTGTGTATTGTGTTGCAGAGATATCTATTGAGGTCAGCATGCTAACCAGCTAGCCCAGAGCGGCTAGTCCAAAGTGCTAACTGCACAGCTAATTGAGCTAACTAGTTAGCGGCAGTCCACAGCAGTTGGGGAGCAGCAGCATCAGTCTAACCACTGTTGTTTTAAGAATGAATTTGTCAGGTGGCCAAGTCTTACATATTGTACCTTTTTTAAACCAGAAACTTGCCAAATCTAGAAGTTGTTCATGATTGACATTTTGGTGAATATCTTGATATCTTTATGTTTGCCTTTGTTTTCACCTCCAAATTAGGAGTTAAACAAGTTAATGTCTACAGGTTGGGGACAAGTTAACGCCCCCCACATAACAATGGGACACATAGATAAAAATCTAAGCAAAAAAAAAAAAGGCAAACTTAACACATTTTCGTCAAAAGTTTGAGTCATGTGGACAATAGGCACACAATACATTTTACAAAAAGCACAGGTGGAAATGGTAAAAAATTAGTGATTTTATCATTTGGCTTTGGTTCAAGGGTCCTGGTATTGTGCATGCTGGCTCACTGGAAATACAAAGGAGCAATCGTTTGTGTTATCAGTAACACCTGTGCTTTTCATACTAATGTCTGCAGTGAAACCATGTATGGAACAACACTTAATATACAAATAGCAACCCAACTCTTATTTACACAACTCATTGTATACAACAGCACAAATCATTTCTATATAAAACATCCCATTGGTAATGATGGATTTTCTAAAAGTTACAAGGGTTTTCACTTATTTTGGCTCTTTATTGTGGATTCTGTTGGATTGTACCGATTTGACATGACAGAAATTGAGAGTTTTGATGTAAAGAATTATCAGTTTGGTTCGGCTGCAGCTTGAATCAAGTTGACTGATTTGGGCAAGGGGCAAAATGTGATTTTTGTAAAGTGTGATTTTTGGTTGCCACTATATTATTATATGTGGAATAATTTGTTAAGAATGAAACACAAAATGAGATTTTATAGCTATAACTTGTTCCCGAGGTTGTCCTGCTGAGTGGTAATGACCTGTTATGACGACAGTATCTCACAAAACATTCATATTTTTTGTTATTATAGCTATAACCCACAGGCAAGCCAAACAGTGTCCCACCCGTCTTTCCTGCTCACACAAACATGTGCGGCGGCCACACACGCACACAAATTATAACAAAGCAGGGTTGACAAAGAGGTCAGGTCTGTTTATTTACTGTTGTCCTTCCTTTGTTTGCGCGAATGTGTGTGGGTTGTGTTGCGTTGTCTATTCATTGTGTTACGGTTGATAAACAGCTCACCTCTGTCACCCTGTTGTTGACTCAGGCTTAGTAACGCTGAGAAAGAGGGGCGACACTAAGTGAGCGAAATAGAGATACACAGATGGAAGGAATAGAAGATTGGGGGAAAGAGAGAGAGAGAGCAAGAAAGAAAGAAGAAAGGTGATGAAATAGACTTGTAAAGAAAGACAGAAGTAGAGTTATGCTGCTCTTTGTCTGACCTGTATGGGCGGGGTTGGGCCTTTTTTAATAGGGCTTGTTTGAGGGGCTTCTAGTGTGTGTGTGTGTGTGTGTGATTGCCCGGACTCATCTGAAAGCCTCCGTTCATTCTCACTTCATTAATATTTGATTGGAAATATCTCTTGTTCTTCCTTTAGTGCTGAGTTTGCATGTGTGTTTGCAGCTAATGGAGTTGCATGTAGTAATACAGTCATACATGTCTGCAGGGTTGTGTGTGTCTGTAAAGTAACATCTAAGGGCTGCTACTACTGTAATGCAACTAAATGTAATTTTGTTTTATTGATTATTCCCTTAGTTGTTTTTCCAATTAATTCAGTTATTTAGTGTAAGATCAATGAAAACTGCATTCAGTTCAAAAGTGGATCTAATAGTTGACCTCCATTAGAAGTTATGGATTAGTGTTGGTGAAAGGGAATGCACAACCCGATAACTCCAAAAATGAGATCAAATGTAATCCATTGATGGGCATAAACAAAGGGCAGAGAGAGAAATATGGGAACAGAGGGAGAAAAATCAGGCAGCCACTGTAGCAAAATCTCAATGAACACAGTACAAAGACAATAAAAAAGCCAGAGAGAGTCATGAGCACAAGCTTAGACACAAGAGAGAGATAACGGCAGTAGACGAGGACGGAGAGAGAGACAGAAAGGGCTGATGAAAAACAAACCGAAATGAGAGTGTGATATTCACTGAGATAAATGCAGACAGACAGACACTGAGAGGGACATGAAAACAGGAGAGAGACAGACAGAGGGGAGAGTCAGACAGGGAGAGTGAGACGGAAAGCTAATGGGGAGCTTTAGGAGGTAATGGACTGTGGATCCCCTGTGGTCTGATGGTAGTCCCATTCAACCTGTGTACTTTAGGCATTGTCTGCTCTATTGTATATTCAATATCCAGATGCTCCACAGCCCTGGGGTTTTTTGCACAGGAGCACAGAGCAGCTCACACAGCCGTCCATAGTGGCGCTGCAGCTTAGTTTCTGCTCAGAGAGTTTGTATGTTGCAATGAGCTAGTTTAGTTTCAGGAAACCGATGAAGTAACACACAACAATAACTCTACAAAGCCACATGCTTTTAGAGATCCTGGTGTCATTGTGATCATGTACATCATGTTGAACATGCCTGATGAGCCTCTATGTCCTTCTTTGTGTGTGCTGTTTGTGTGTTTGATGTGTGGGTGGTCATGCATGCATGCATAACCATGTGGCTTTGTTTGCAGAAGAACAGGTTAGGGTGTTGATGTATTTTTGGATGCTGTTCAAGAAAAGCTTGTTTTTCAATACCATATCCTGAATTATATAAATGCTAGTGCCTTTATCTCTTATTGATTATCTATAGTTATCTCTTAGAGGGGAAGAAGATGAGGATTTTCTCTAATTTGTGAAAATTCAAGGTTAGGGCCTCTCAGCTTTAGGAGGCAATTTGCTGTTTTCAAAGGTGACAAAAAAATCAGACATGCAATAGCAGAGAAAAAAGGGTTTAGAGGTGCCTACATTTTGCACCATTGCAGCTTAAGTTGCAGGTGGTACTTAACCACACCACAGTCTACAACACATCCGCACGCCGTTACTGCTGCTTGTGCACACACACTTTGCATGTTGCTATTTCTGTACGTTACGAGGTATATTTCAGATATTGCGGTGAGCCACCAGCTATCTGCTACCTGTGTAGACATCTACATAGCTTTTGTATATTTGTAGACGGCTCTGTTTCTTTCCAACAGATTGATTGACAGCAACTGTGACCGCAGTTGACCCTTTAGTTGTGTTAATTTTCCATAATTGCCTCAATTAAAATTTAACAGTAAATGGACTCCTCCAGATATATTTCCTTGACCTGGTGAGGATGTCAATGATACTCTTCATTGGAATAGATACTGTAGAAAGATGGTAGGGATCCACTGATATGGTTTTTCAGGGCCGATAGTGATACTAATTATTAGTAATAAAGGAGACGGATAACTGATATATGGTCATGGAAAGTGCTTAATTTATATATTTTGTGCAAGAATAGATATTGAAGTTCTTATTTTTTTGTTCTTTTAAAAAAAAAAAAACTTAATTCAAGTAAATAGGCTTCGTTCTGCTGTATACATTTGTGTCTCCTGCAGTTGTGCCACCGGCATTCAGACAGTGCTACTTTCACATGTACGATGAGAGTCCAACAATGTAGGTAATGGCGATAAAGCGAGAAATTTAGCATTAGGCAAACCGTAAAGCCTGTTATTTCTCATTTGAAATATTCTTTGGAAAGTCATTAATAGGTGTCTCAAACAATGCTGTGTTGGGTCCGTGAATTGGAGGGAATTGTGGCTGTAAAGTCCTTGATTTTGATGTTGAAATAGGTGTGGGAACCCTGTATAATGAAATCTGTGTTCTGTCAAAGGCTTCTATGGAATATTTGGCACATATGATTGGCTCTGAGTCTGGGAAAGTTGCAATATTATCTTGATTTAATAACTAATCTGCTGCTGTGTTTGTTTTATTTTTCTTACAAGCTGAATATTTGCAACTACTTTGCTTCTTCAAATTCATTACGAACCTAAGTAACAGCATAAGAAGATCATTCAGTGTTTAAATTTTACCATTCCTGTGTAATTATGCTTGCAACAGAGCTTGGCTTTGTTTTAGGGGTAGGTTAGTTAGCGTGAAAAGCCTAAGAACTGCTGGCATTTCTGGTAAGCATCTTCCAGCACATTTTAGGTGGGATTTCACTCTAAACTCTTTAAAAGGCTTCCTTTTCAGTGAAACAGCAAATCAGCTCTGGCTGCGGTGGTAGGGAATGTCCTTAATTAGCCCCAACATTAGCTCAGTTTCAGCTCAGTAGCTTGAAGCGAGCAAAGGGGGAGGATGAGACGATACAAAAGGGGAAATGGGTGAAAAGGGGGCAGCAGAGGGGAATGGAGAAAAAAGAGAAGGGAACGATGGAAAGCTGCCAAAAAACTGCAATGAAACTGCTTCTGATGCTCAATGAATGCACCACACAGGGGTTTTTACACTACAACATGCATATATACACAATCAGTCTTCAACGTCCCTAACACTGTCGCAATAGTGGAAAAACAATTAGATGTGTGTTTTTATGTAGACACTGGCACTCCCCACACCAGGCTCTTCCCTCTTTTACCACAGATTACAGAGAAATTCATCCGGGTGGTTTGGTTTAATATTGAGCAATGGCCAAATTTGTGTTTGTTAGAGTGTGGCAGTGAGCACGTAACAGTTCCCCATGGGACTGGCCATCACCCAAGCCAAACAATATGACAATAAATTCGGTTGTCAGCCACCCTGTCTCAGCATGTCTGCGGTTATTTGATATTTTTATCAGCCAGTCTTCTCCGGTCTGAGGTTTTCTCTTTTCGAGGAATCATAGGTGTGTCAGACACTTGGTGCAGATTTACTGTTGATGAAGAATCCCATCTTTTGTTTTATAAATGTATGTATGGCCTCGCTCCCATTTGTCATAAAGACATTTTTCTCATCTGCCAAAACAGGTCCCAACAGCAAGCGTTAAGTGACTCATAAACAAAATGTGTGATAGTTGTCGCTCTTCTTTTTTATTATGCGAATAAATAGTATGCACACGTACACACCTGCCTTTGCTGAGGGGGGTTGGCAAACCTTAACTCAGCCTGTTTGCCGTCAGGGTGCCAACTGTGAAGTGTGTGATACTTCAAAAGACAAATGTGGCATTGGTGTTTGAATAGGTTTGTGAACACGTTTTTGTGGGCGTGTGTTCATGAATCTGAGGTGCGCAGATTACTTTACCCATTGTTTTGGTTCATAACTACCCTCAACTATTTAATGACTTTGGTGTACAGCCTGACTAATATTGGATTTTTTGAGGCCAATATCAATATTTGAGTTTAGGATAAATGGATAAGAATATGTTCAATAATAATGATCTCTGTACGACAAACCATATATTGACCGCCCTGTTTCTAAAATAAGTAAAGCATATCTTGAGTAATTCTGCACTGCAGTTTCTGTCAGCCAGTGTTTGAACCTACACAGGTATCACCTCATATCAGCTTTATCAATATGACAGCCAAGGGATTGATTGGTTTAGTGCTATTTTTTCGACAAACTCTGTCTGCCTTTGTGCGTATACCTGTACATTACCTCTAAACCAGTGATGATGATCTGCATCTGTTTTGATGATCATTCAATAATCTGTTAGTCCGACGAATCAAGCAGTTTGAGGACGTTGCCTTGGCTCTTGGAAATTATGATCACTACTAGTCGGCATTTCACTTCACGGTTCAGATGTATTGTATAATCAGACAGGTTTAATCTTGATGAATGCAAACAAAGCTTCACTTCTAAATAACTTGTTATCTCTTGTTCTGTGTCGGCACGCTGCCTTTTCCCAATGACTCAGCCCTGAGACAGGTACATACACCTGTCTGATGCGGGGTGAGGGGTAGGATGACATGCAGTTCTAAGAAACAGACTAAACGCTTTCTCATCACCCAGCCCATTCCCTTCTTTGTCTGTATTTTCGGTCCGTTATTCCATCCATCCTCCAGACAGCCGCAGTTTGACCCTGCTATTTTCTCAGTCTGGTGCGCAATCATTCGTCCATCTCTTTATCCTCTCTTGTCCAACTCTCCAGTCACTGTGTTTCTCTCTCCTGTCCGCTGCTCTCTTTCCTTTTTTGTCTCTTGTTCCTTCCCTCAATCTTTCACACTTCTCTTCCTGCTGTCTCCTCTCCTTGTTATGCTGTTTGTCTCTGAACTTCTCTTCCTCCGTGCTATCGTTTTGCTCTCCTCTCTCTCTTTCTTTCCCTCTCTCTCTCCGTCTATAAATAGCAGTCTCGTGGGCTGGAGGTGTTAGCAGCAGCAGCAACAGCAGCGCATGATTCATATTTTAGCTCTGCCTTTTTTATTTACCTTCACCAGACTCCTTTCCTTCTCTTCTTTTTCTTTTCGTCGCACATGAAGGCACCTGGATCATATTCAAATTACATTCACCTCAATAAACTCTGTGGGCGCGAGTGTGCTCCCTGAATAGAGGCCGTGAACAATCACAGCCTCCATTCATCAAGCATTCCCCTCTTTAAACTTCAACATAACCTCCGACTGCTTTCGCATAACTGCTCGGTGGTGAAACATGGAAGAAGAAGGCGGCTGTAGAGAAAGCTAGACTTGTGAGCGTGAGGCACGAATCAGCAAGTCATCCTCGGCTAATTTTAGAGAGAGACTTCTGTCAGCGGTGTTTATAGCTGAGTAAAGTTTATTTCTCCTACCTCATTGACCGATAAAACACACACATACACACATAGAGGTACATGGCAGAACAGTATGTGACACAAAACACGTTCAGAAGTGAGTGATCTTTCTCTCTCGCTGTCTGTGTTGAGTTCTGGCCCATTAGCATCAGCTGTAGCAACATGAAGGGTCAGTGGTAAACCAGAGGAATCTGTTGGAAATGTACTGAAATCTTAGATACATTAGTAAGGTTTGTGTATCTCCTGTGCGTATGCAAAACGATATTGGCCAGTATAAGGTTACTAGATTTTTTTAAAATTCTCAAAGTTATATTGTTATAGGCCTCACAATTCTTTTACATCGGTTGGGCTTTATTACAAGTTATCTAATGAGTGTGTGGGTTTTTTTTTCTCTCATTACAGCATTTGTAACACTGAACATGTTCTAGGAACTTGGCAACTTTAGAGTACAACTAAAGTGTGGGAGATCAGTGTGAGACAATTTGTACTCATGTGAACCATTTGTGTAATAGATGCTATTTAAAAGTGTGAAAAGACTTATTTAATGCTACATTTTGTATGAACGGCCTGAGAAGCCTGAGTAAGAGGAGAAGAGTGAGAGGAGGAGATTTAAATCAACTTTAAATATATAAACCAAAGAGCGTCTGTTGTGATGGCAATATTTAAATGTGCTTAGCAGAGTTTTCCTGTAAACAAACAAAGGTTCTTTATACATTCACCCTCACCAAAATGGATTGAATGTATCTTTCATACATGTGTTGAATTTCCTTCCTCGTAAAACATTTGCAAAGCCAATGAATTCAGGATATAAAATACATTTGCAATCCTACATTGTTTACATCCATGTTGACAAGCATGTTTACTTAGCAGTCTGCCACCTGCTATAATTTGTGATTGTGGAGGTGTAATGCACGTGCAAGTGTTTGGTATGAATGACTAAAACGATTAATTACTCAACTATTGTTGAGTGACTAATTGTTTCAGTGCCATTATAATTCATTATTATGTATCCAACTTGGTTGATTGAATTATTTTTTTAACCATGCACTTTTCTCATATTACTCCAACTCTTGCTTGGGCATATTTGCACTATAGACTGAGCAATTTAATAAAGTCTGATATAGCAGATGCACACAAAAACAGATGAGATGAGTATTATATATGCTTCAAACATGCACGCACACACAGGGAGGAAGACTGAGGCTCCCACAAAGTAGAGAGGTCTGAGGTCAGATTTAGGGTCAGGGTTTGGGTCACTTAAGGGGTCTATCGAGGGAAAACCTTCTCAATGATGATAGATTGGTCGAGACTAATGGAAGAAGAAGAAAAGGAGCAGAAGAAAAAAAGAGAGGACAAGTCACCCAACACATGAATCATATCTGATGTCCTGTGCTGACTTCACAGGATGTGAGCGTGCAATCTCATAGTCATTTCTGGTACGTGTGTGTGTGTGTGTGGGTGTGTGTGTGTGTGTGTGTGCATGCCAATCCCTCAACACTCTTCTTTATCACTCTCTGGCCCTGTGGTGAACTGATGAGGGGGTTTATCCATTTTAACTTTTCCTATAATATAGAAGATACCTTCTATATTTGTAGCTGTTACAGAGAAGTCAAAATAGATAAACAGACAGTGGATGAGACCTGGCTCATGATCAGACACGTGTGCCTGTCACACCTGAAGTTCAGCAACATGTGAAAAGGTATTTTTATGATAATCATTGTTTATTAATATAAAACTAATAAATCTAGATAATAACAGTGTATTATACAGAATCACAACAGCAGCTGTCAGTGAAGTATGTCAGCGCACCCCCATGACAACAGTTTGGCTGGTACATCATGAAAGATTTATGAAGACACACTTTTGCATTGACGTCCATCGGATCAGGAACCTTAACCTTCAGGTTAAGGGTTAGAAAAATAAGTTCCGGGAAGTAAAAATATCATAAAAAGACACTTAAAAATATGTTGTACCTCGTCTGTGGGACAGTGATTTGGAATGGAAACGATGCACCACTAGGTCAGGTTTTGAATTCCCTGCTCAGCGGGAGAACATGGCAATAAAAGTGTCAGAGGGTGGGGGATCAGACACCAAAGAGGGCCTAGTTAGAAGTTTGATACCCTCTGCCCGTGGTCCAGTAAGCGCTGTTTGAAGAGAGTCCCATTTGTGCGCCGCAGCAAATGTCACGCAATATTTTCACAACTGGCAGCAAAGTGTTTCACTGGCAAAGAGAGTGTGTGTTTTTCAGGTTTTTATCAGAGAAATAAATGATTCACCGTAGACTTCCAACCACAACACTCACACCCACTGATGCTGCTGTGTGTGTTGGCAGAGCACTTAGTATGGACAGGTGTGGGGAGGCTTTTGAAGCTGTACTTTTGATGGAAGCTATCACTGCACACACACACACCTCTCTCCTCTCTCTCGGGCTTTGCACCTGAATGAATCTGAGTCGCTGCCATTCGTCACATAAAGTGAATGTGCCCCCAGATGCCGTTTGAACAGGCAGCCAGGTATGACGAAGCTGCCTTATCAAAAACCAAATGTAGTCATCAATGCAAACATCCTGCTTCAGCTCTGACCATAAATGGATATGATGTAAACTGCAGTTTGCCTCACTCTCCGACTTCCTTACTTTCTTCTTCCCTGTTTGTCTGACCCCTCCTAAACCTCAAGCAGCACGATGTAACGTGTGTTTGTGTATGTGCACACGTGCTTTTGTGTGTTTTTATCTCGGCCAGAAAGCCCAGTAGAGGAATTTCTGTTGACATTACACACTCTTTCTCTGTTCTCTCTCACTGGACAGATTTTCCAGACTTTTCTTTCTCTTTCTTTTGCCTTTTTAGTCCAAGTGTGTGCATAAAAGTGTGTGTATTTGGACCATATTGATTCATGTCTTGCATATTGTGTGTTAATTATTTATTGATATATCTGTCATAGGGAGATAATCTCTTCCTTTTGCACTTGTCATAGTAATGTTTTGTACACGCACACACGCACGCACGCACACGCACACACACACACACACACACACACACACACACACACACACACCTATGTGTAACAAATAGATATCAGATGTTGTTCTCAGAGTAAAATAAGGTCCCCAGAACACTGTTTGAAGCTAGAAAGGTGGCAGGGTCCGCCACATATAAACAGAGTACAACAGTATGAACTTGTGATGTCTTTTGAGGTCAACATTACATTATTTTCTTGTCTTACTTTGTAGAAAATGAAATGTCAGGGCTTTTAGGTTATTGGCAATTCGAAGATGCCACTTTGGACTCTTTGGACTTTTTCTTTGGGGGTTTTCTGGCTTTTTATCGACAAAATGATTTTTTGATTATAAAAAAAATAATCAGACTAAACACTGATAAAAATAATGGTTGCAGTTACAGCCCTACTGGTCCCCTAAAAACAGCTCTTTCTCATATAGACTAAAAGATTAATTGTGGAAATAAACAGCAGACTAATCGATAATGAAAATAGTCGTTAGTTGCAACCCTATAAAGAGCATTACTTGTTGGTATGGAAATAGAAACGGGCAGGGAATGTTACTTCCACGCATACTGCCAGCTCCTCAGTATAACTCCCGTCTACAGGTGGCCTCTGCAGCAGCTGCTCTCCATCACTTACTCACCTCATCTACTGGAAATTCAAACCCGCAACTTTTACAGTCCTACTCGATTTACCTTCAGGCAGTCGCAGCTGTACTTCCAGGAATCTGACGCATGAAAAGAAGAAAAGTCTTATTCAGGGTCTCTTTATTCCTTGGCCTGACCCTTATGTCATGGTATCCTTCGGTGTATGGATATTTAAAGCAGCGATTGTGTTCACACAGGCTTAGAAATCATATTGTCATCGCACATTGTTGCCTTTGTTCCCGAGAAAGAAAGTTGGACGTTTGACATCTTTTATACCTGCCCTCACATCCATACAGATACTTATTCAGGTGTAAAATAGGTTATAGGCACAATGAAAGTTTTTGTTATGAATTGTGTGTGTGCCTTTTGTGAATTTGCACGCTGTATGGAGGTTTTTTGTGAGTGTGTGTGCTTGTGGATCCCTGATGTGTGTGACAGCAGATAGGAGCTATTGTACAGGTCTTTGTAAAGCTAATTGCAGCCAGATGTACTGTGCGATTAATTATAGGGTTTTCCTTTCAGAGGCGACAGAGCTGTACATTATTGTAATTATCCAGCTTCTCTCCCCATAAGAAAGTCTGCCAACCATTACACTAAAGCACGGGCAGCTGGAATAGCAAATTTGGTTGCTTCTTAAAGCTTGGGTTGGAATCCAAAATGGGTCACAGGTTGAAGTTTGGTGTGTGTTAGAAATCTCCGTGTTAAGGTAATTTTAATGCCTGGAGTCCTGTGATACTTGCAGGTCTCTGAGAAGCATGCACGTGAGCAAATTACACATTTTCTATTATGCTCAGTGAATGCTCAAACTTTTAAATATATTTTTAAAAGAAAAATGGACTGTGTGAATAGTTGGTGCGGTGAAAGTAGAACAAACCTTTTCAACTCAAGAAAAAGAAGTTAATTTTGTGCCTTATTATTTCAAACAATGTAAGCCAGGCTTAGTGAAGAAACCTTTTAACTCTCTCCTTCATAAAAGTGTCTTTGTTAAAAGTTCTAATCAGGCCTTGCAGTTATCTTGGTATAATAGTTTGCTCTGGAAAACGGTTGTTACATTGTGTGTGAATCGATGTATAAGTCTCATTAGCGAAGGCCTCGTTGTCATCATTACACTTACATTTCCTGAGAATGAGACTCATTATGAAGTTATACCATTCTGCCTTTGTCTCAACTGACAAGTCATTATCTGAGCTGTCTTCCCTCCAACCTCCTCCCACGTCTCCCCCCCTTACAACATCTCCTACCTTTTTTTTTTTAGTTCTCCTGACTTGTGCTCGTTCTCCTTCTCCTGATCAGCCTTTAACATCTGTCGCTCTGCTATTTTCCTCTCATCTTCCTCTGCTTTCCTCCCATATGTCCTTCTCCCACTATCCCCTCCTATTTCTGCTTTCCTAACACATTTTCTCTCACTTTCATCCTCTCTTCCTGCTGCTTTTAGACTCAGCTTCTCTCGCAGTGCTACTCAGTTTCTTCCCCCCTTCTCTTACATATCCTTGAACAAGGGTTAGACCAACTTTTTTCAAAACCGACGTAGACCTGTCCTGAAATACAATTTTGACCATCTCAGAGTGAATGTAAACCGTCTCAGAATCAAAATATTGTTTCTTAACTTTATTATCTATAGTTGTTTGCTTAAAGTATTAGCATTCATAGCATTTTTACCTTCAAACGGTAAACTTAAAGCGCTTCATGTTTGTCTGAACAGAAACTCTGTCCTGCTGTGTATTCAGCTCCATTAGCTTTTAGTTCTATTAGTTCAGATAGCCATAAGCTATAAGCTCTGTTAGCTTTTGGCTCCATTAGCTCTTTTAGCCCCTCTAGCTGCTAGCTCCCTTAGGCAAAGTAGACAGGACTGCCTCTTTATGGAGTTCTCTGTCCTGATTGGATAAAGTTGGTAGGGATACCAGAAAAAATATTTTTCTCTTACTGCATGAGCAGGGCGGAGGAGACACATGGGTTAATGACCAAACACTGTATAACAGTGACTACTGTTGGAACATAGAACTATTTAACACTTATTTTAATAAAAAAATATCACTTACAATAGCTTTAGTGTTATACAAACAAACAAACAAGAAATCCTTGCGTCCCGGAGGCAGGGAAGATCTCTGTTCGTCCCAAAGACATTTTCTATCGTCACAGTGATGCCGTCCATCTCGAGCCGTGTCTTCGCTACAATAAAATTCCTGTTCAGCAGGACAAAATCTACACTGAGAGAAGTGGGTTTTCATCCAGCAGTATCACCACTCCATTCCTGTCCAACATGCTTGTGAAGCAGTGTTTTTCCTCGACAAAGGCAGTGTGTGTTTCTTGTTGATGTAAGTGTTAGACTGACTCAGTCCTTGTGACATTGACATCTCTGTCTCTCAGCAAGGCATTACTGAGACAGACAGGCACCTCTGCAGTAACCCTACACTGTGTGTGTGTGTGTGCGCGTATGTGTGTGTGTGTGTGTGATGTTCTCACAGTTATTGCATCACTGTGTCATATAATCCGACCTCCATTTCTGCCTCCCTTGTCTTTTCTCCTCTCCTTTGTCTCCATCTAAATCTGCTGTTCAGTTGGCTTTAGCTTCAGTCGCTACATTCTTCCTCTAGTTTCTTTAAAATTTTCTGTTAAATGTCACCATTCACAAGCAGATTATTGCCTAATTTCTTGGTGTGTTTATGGTGAGAGAGATCAGGCACTGTGTGGAACATTTCTGCATTGTGTGTCATCCCAACAGGAAAGACTTCAGAGGACAAATATGCCCATTTCCTCTTCCTGTAACCTCACTTCCGTCCTCACTTCTGCTCTCACCCCTCCGCTTCGCTTTCCTCTAGGTCAGCCATGTGTCCGCATCTTTATAAACTACAACATCATTTGAACGGAAACTAAAAGAAAATGTTCTATCATCTGTTTTTCTATGCATTTCTCTATAAAAGCATCCTGTGTTAACATATATTTTTTGACATTATTAAGTTTAAATGCATGTGCTTCAAATCATGCCTGAGCACCCGAGAAAGAGCAAAAGTACGAGAAAACTAGGCTAATGACTCGTAACAGTGTGCCCTTTGGCAGTAATGGACGCTCATCTGGAACAAATTAACCCCAAAACCTGCATGTAACAAAACCACAGTCACTCATCAGACAGAAACACATCAGACACACACATTGGGTAAATTTTTCTGGGGCCTGTCCAGTTGTCTGTCACAGATTACTTCAGTTTCTAGAGCACGGCTCTATCGGTAGCCCATATCTGTTTAACTTCTCCGGTTACCCTGCCAGAGCCGGAGCCTAAATCAGTTCCTCTCCCTCTCAACTAACCAGCTGCAGAGGAAATATAGGCCACTGTGAGGGGAGGAAAAGGGCAGAGGAACACTGAAGGGGGCATAGAGATATGGAGGGGGACAAGGATTGTTGACTAAGAAGTTTGATGTTTTAACTTGTTTGTCCTGCGATCTTTTTCCATCACCTCATTTTCCACTAATTTCTAGCTCTCCTTCTGTCTTGTTCCCTCTCATCACTTGACAAGCGCTAATCCTCCTTTTATGATTATTGTATAGCTGGGACTCGTGTGTGTGTGTGTGTGTGTGTGTGTGCGTGTGTGCGTGTGTGTGTGTGTTTATCCCTTCAGGGTTTTTGTTAATCTGTTGACAACCTCGGGGGCTTGTGGAGGAGTTAGAGACGAGACCACAGCACAAGCACACAAACACTCACTCACATCAGCGACACAGTGCATGTAATATTCTTAGAGTCAGTGCGTGTTTGTGCCAAAGCAGCACTTGTATACATGTAAACAGCCAGTTGGTTACTCTCACTAAGGTGGTTGTTAGGCTGACAGAGCATAAACGATGAGTGCTTTAAATATTCAGCACACAGTCTTAATTGCTTGCCTTTACCCTCCTCCCTGTCTGTGACCTCAAAATCTGTTTCATGTAAAAACTCCCCAAATGGTGAGTGTTGCTGTGGCAGAAAAGTAACAGAAAACGTAACAAGAAAAACAGCATTTTTCACTTCCTTGTGGCATTGTGGTAAAGGACACATACTATGTACAGTGGAAACAATGTCCCCAGTTTGATTCTGGCTTTGGCTGCATCTTCATTTATCAAAATAAAGGCATACTTATTATATTGTGATTATTTTCACAGATACTACGATTATGATTATGCGTAATGATTCACGATTAGAGGCACTGATCGGTTTTGCATTACAAGTTTCATTTTCACAAAAAAAAAAAAATTGCTGCCATCTTAGAAAGCCAAACTTTCTTTCCTCTTCTGTGACAGTAAACTGAACATCTTCAGGGTTGTGGACAAAATAAGACATCTGGGGCTTTGGGAGACACTGATCAGCATTTTCAAACAACCAAATAATTGAGGAAATAATCACCAGATTAAGTGTATTCACAGATTAATTTCTAATCAAAGCAAAAGATGGTGGAATAGTTTGCTCTGTCATCTGTAGTCTGGGATCAAATCCAATCAGCACTCTTTTATGTATGTTCTGCCTCTTTTATCACTTCACCTTCATCCAATTTCTAAATCTAGAATAACAAATACCATAGGTGAGTGGACATAACACCATCATTCAGAAAGATTTTTCACCCACACTTAAATCTTAGCTGGAACTAGCTGATTACTTCTGTCGAACATCCATATTGTTCGCAGCACTACACTGGAAACACAGAGTGCCGCTATGTGATTGGATGCCAATGGCTGTTGGTGCTCTTTAGGTGAAACTTGAGAAGTGCTAAAGTTCATCCTGGGCGTTAATATTGGAGGCCTTGATTTAATGGAGTGTAAAGGGATAGTCCTTGCAGATTATGTAATAGTTTTATCTGGGACAGCCCTCGTCCTCTCTGGCCTATCCCTCTGTTAGATCATCAGTTACTGTAACAGTGTCAGGACCTCGCTATAAGACGTCATTTACACCCCGTGGATTCCAGGGAGACATGCAGGCTGAAACACACACCGCATAGCAAACATGCAGATGTGGATATATAATGTTCCTGGTAATGAACTCTAAAGCATCTGTTGGTGTTTAGGTAAGCTTTAGTCGGGATTTGATGCAGTATATACTTCAGAGACATACAGACTTACTCAGTAGTCTATAGTGATGTAGTGGTAGTGAAAAGGATTTAAAGGTCCGTCTGTGATCTGTTTGTTTATGATGTATGAACAGAGAGGCAGATGGACGAGCGCTATATTAAGACTGCAACCTTTTGCATTCTAATATGCTAACCCCACACACGCATACACATAGTAGAAGATGCACTTGACTTGACTTCACATATTTTTTTGCACATAGAAACACAACTGCTTTATTAACACTTGACGTGCACACATGACTAACACGCTTCATAAGCGCCTCATGGCCTCATCTGCAAAGAGGGTCAAATCCTTAAAAGTTCAAAGACTTTTAGGTCCCTTCGAGGCAGGAAGGATAGCTGATATATGACAGCCATTATGGGCAAATGTCTCATGTTTCAAATTAATCTTCGTTATAGTTCAAAGAGTGTTTTACTGCCTAATCAATCAAACAAGGCACAGGAAAAATGTATGCAAGTTTACTAGAAGCCAGTTGTTTTTCAAAAATTTAACAGCCCTATGTAATAGAGGGAAAATATATATATATTTTTTTGCTTTTAGATTTTTTTTGTCTTTGTCATTTATCTTTTTCTCATTTTGTTTTAAAATTTGTTTATTTAATTATCTTTCTGTGTCCCAATTTCGTGTTAAAGATGAATAATATCCACATCAAATCCCCTAAACTTTTCGGACTCCTCAAAACCTTCCGTACAAGATTACTCCCGCTAATCTTCCTAATGTTAAATTGAAGCTCACGCAAATAATAAACATAAGCCTTTTAATGGGACCAATGGAAACCTTTAGACCTTTAAAACTTTGGATCCTTGTTTTCTTTCCTGTTTGGGTGACAAAGGAGTCTATTGTTGGTTGCTAATCATTACAATCAAAACCACAATCAATGAAAAGAGCATTTTATTTAGAGTCCTGTATATTGAAGCAGGTCAGCTCAGCAGTTCAGGCCTTGGAATAATGTTCTGTAAATTGAAGGTTACGGGTTCGCAGACATGTTTAAACCACTTCATCCTACTCTTTTTAATGCAATTAAAATCAAAAATGTCTCTTATTTGGAGCATGTTTTCTTCTCCAGCTGTCTCTGCGAACTTTGAAAGCTGCCTTGTCATTTTTCTTCCTCATTAAACTCTCAAAATTGGGATAATTCCTGCTATAATGTGATTCGTTTTGCATGGCGTGCTGCTCTGCAAAGGATTAACACTTTAGTGGGGAAGAACGATACACCAGAAGTTCCTCTCATTATCCTCAGATTTCCTCTCATTATCCTTGGATCAAGACGGCTGGATCGAGTGGCTAAACTGTACAGTGTGATGTGGGACGGAGGGGGACATTTTTTTTAAACTCATCTCGCTCGTACTCTGGGGGGGAATTCCGTGAATGGGAAAGAGTGTAGGGAGTAAAAGATAGGAGAAGAAGAAGGAAGAGGAGTCAAGGAGAGGAGGCAGGGAAGAGGAGGGGTGATGAGGCGTGACCAGCAGAGCAGAGGGTAGTGACTGGACTGGCACATGGTCTGTGTGTGTTTGTGTGTGTGTGTGTGTGTGTGTGTGTGTGTGTGTGTGTGTGTGTGTGTGTGTGTGTGTGTGTGTGTGTGGGTGTGGGTGTGGGTGTGTGGAGGGGTGTGTTGCACAGCCAGGCACAGAGGGATGAGACAATAGAGAGCACAGTGAGTGGCAGGCTGAGATGGCACCTATTGTTAACACACATGAGTAAACAGCATATGCACGCACACATTTGGGTTGTTATCGAACCCATCCTGATGAATGGGTTTGTTTGTAGTGCCCCTTATAAATCAGACAAAGAGGAAAAAAACGACCAGTATGTCCATCTTACAAAAGATTGATACCTGATCAAATACCTCAATTACATTTTATAAATATCTCCCATAGGGGAAACCATCATGTATGTATCTCACCACATTTTCTGCAGAAACGACGGATTTTCAGCCACAACTGGGTCAGATTACATTACACACACATGCTACACACACACATGCACACAGACACATGGCCTTGGTTACTGCAATATGTAGAGTGGTGATTGATGGGAAACCAAAAACCACCTAAATAGGAGGAGAGAAGGAGGGGAGCGGCAGGGTGGACGGAGAAACAAAGAGCGAGTGAAGCGGCTGAAAAGAGAAAGAAAAAGATAAACATGGGGAATATAGGAGGAGGGTGTGAACAAGTGAGCTTAAATCTTTTAGATTCCCTTGCTGAAATGTCTCTTTAAATGATGAGAGCCGTCACTTTCTCTCCCCCTCAGACTTTTACGGGAACTTATTCATCCTCTTTTCAATCATTCTTATTCAGAACAGATGCTCTCTCGCTCTTTCTTTTGCTGCCTCTTGTATGCTGGCTAACCGTAACAAGCTGTGGTAAAGGTCTTCAAGAGGTTTTGGTTTGTGTGTGCAAGTGAAACACATACATATATATGTGTCTTTTTGTGCGCATGTTTATGAAGGGGTGTGCGTGTGTGTGTGCGTGCTGCAGGGGGTTCTTTGTGGTTCTTTGCAGGAGAGTGTTTCCAGTCTGTGGGGGGTCTGACAGACGCTATGGCTACATGCTAATGGAACACACCAGGCTTTTTTTCATGCACTTCTACACACACACACCCCACCATGAGCCCTCATCCACCACCACTGCCGCCATGCCGGTCTTTAGGTCTTTACTGTATACAGAAACAAATCAGCTCATTCACTCAACGGAGAGGCTTAATGTAATAAAGATCTGCAGGTCCTGATTTTACTCTCGAGTTACAGACCGGCATTCTTGGAAATTTGGGTCAGGACTCAGAGGTTGATCAGAGGGACGTCAAATTGGGTCAACAGCATATTCTGGAGAAACTGGGCTGAAAAGTTTATAGTTCAGTTTTCTTTCCAAAAAGGGTGTCAAGAATACGGCAAAAGAAAGGATGCTGCCAGTTGTGTTTTTCTGTGTTGGAATAATGATTTGAAGGCGCAAGTATTAGGTCATGCTTTGTGTTAGGAAAAACTATAATACAAAGCACTTTTTTTTGGAGTGCAGTGTTCCTCAAAGCTTATTTTCTCTCATACTCCTAATTATATTCTCCATGTCCAAAGTTTACGTAGGGTGCAGCTGCAGACCTTGGACAGAGTTTGTGTCTTTTTCATCAAATCATCTCCAAATGCTTTCAGCAGAAAAAGCTTTCATGAAAAGTCTCTGAGAAATGATTTACTCAGTGCTCTTCACTGTGTTTTTTTTGATTTTGGTCACATGGGTGTATGTCGCACATTTATACATGACACAGCCAGAAGAATGATGACTATATAACAGATTCATCAGTATCACTCAAGTTGATGATGGTGAGTTGATGATGATAATCAGTTGTGGAAAATTACCATATAAAATTATGTATCATAAATTCTGGAACTGCATTGTCATAATTATGTGTCTAAACACTGGGGCTGAAGGTTTTTCTCCGATTTTCATAATGATAACTGGATTGCTTGAATTTCTCACCACAAATGAAATTTAATTGTAAAAATAGGACTGCTGATAATGAACACATGATAAAAAAAGTTTTTGCCAATTACCTCCACCAAGGAGGTTATGTTTGTACCCGTGTCTGTTGGTTGGTTGGTTGGTTGGTTTGTCAGCAAGACTACACAAAAACTACTGAACAGATTTCCTCGAAACTTGGGTAGAGGATGGGTCTTGGCCCAGAATAGACCCCTTTAACTTTTGGTGCGGATTCGATTAAAAGGGACTAATTCAGTAATCTTTTCTCACTTTCTTTAACATTGCAAGAAGGGCATTTTTCAACATTGTCGTTAATTTCTCAGATAATATTGCATGGATCTGAGGTGTATTTAGGTGGTTGGTATCTATGAGCGATTACAGTTTGATGCTAGATTTGGTGCTTTGAATGCTGAGCCCTACTGCTCTGCTTGAGGTCTATATCTGATCAAGTCACTTCTTGAGCCCTTTGCATAGTTTATGCTTGTCATTGTCCTTTAATTTTTTAATGTAATCTAAAACCTGAATTTTTAACTATTTTAGCATGAAAACTTTATCTACTTTTAAAAAAAAAAGACAACCGTTTAAGGTTGGGCTTTATGACAGTTCGTGGCACAGGTTTGGAAAAGGTGTGCTTGTTAGTCTTCAGCTTGCATGTTCATGCGAACTGAAGTTCCTGGGAACCTGCAGGTAATTTTCCTGAGAAACAGGAACAGATTTAGGGGAGAATTCCACAGAAATACTGTAGTCTCAGTTCTGGGTATTCAATCTCTTGGAACCAGTGACTGGTGGGATTGAACAGTAAAAGTTAACCCGTACCTTATGACTTGTTTGCCCATATGTAAACAATTATTAATTGCTGTTATGTAAGAGAGAGCCTGAGAAACAGACAAATCTTTGGACACAGACGATCATTTGCAATAATTGATGCTATATTTAGGCTTCCACTGTCCCCAGGAGAGTTTAGGCACTTTGGACAACATCCTGAGAGTTTGGTACCCAGAAACTCCCAAAAGTTACCTAATAGTGTTATGATTGTTGTATATACAGTCGAGCACCAGTGTGCCATGTCTGCTTATTGTCTGAATTTTCCTGGCACTCGCCTTTTTGTCATCCGTTGCAGCCTCCATCCATCT
Organism: Pagrus major; assembly: GCF_040436345.1. Taxonomy (NCBI): domain Eukaryota; kingdom Metazoa; phylum Chordata; class Actinopteri; order Spariformes; family Sparidae; genus Pagrus; species Pagrus major. The sequence goes on from NC_133228.1 coordinate 15,332,545, forward strand.
GGTGCTGCAAGTGCACCGCCGGGGTGCAGCAGACCAGAGCAGATGATCACTGAGCGTTAAAACGCAGTGGGATGTCCAGACTAGACGAGTTGATCAGAGGGTATCAGCTTTCAGCTTCTCTGCAGGAAGCTGCATAATGCTGTAACACGGCTGATTCTGTTTCTGCTAGCCTGTGTGGCTGCCTGGTTGTACGTGGGTGCATGCACGCCTGTGTGTGTGTGTGTGTGTGTGTGTGTGTGTGTGTGTGTGTGTGTGTCCTCAGTTGGCTGTTACAGAACAGAAATAGGGCAGACAGACTTAGAGCTGTCACTTGCGTAGGGATGTGTAGATGCCGTCTTTCAAGTCCTCAAATAGGCGAAAGGAAGATAGCGAGGAAGCAGAGATCAGCTTAGAGAGTGAGAAGTCCTCTTGTCGAAGAGAAGTGTGTATGTGTCAGATAAGAGACTGTAGATTTGAGTGTATAGGCTTGTCTTGCTTAGGTGTGTGTTTCTGTGAGCCTGTGTGTATGAGAGAGAGAGAGAGGGAGAGAGAGAGAGAGTGAAAGATAGGCTTGGATGGAGAACGAGCGAGAGGATATTTTTGAGTCTGACAAACTCAAGTCTCATGATGTTTTGCAGCTCGGAGCAGAAAAGAGGGGATAGAGAGAAAGAAAACAAACACTCTCAACAGGAAGACTTATGCACCATGGATCAAATTAATTCCTTAAATATCCACAGCAACAACAGTTTTTTTTAAAAACATTTTTTTGAGATAAGCATTTACTGTCTTACAAAGCCTCTACTGTATGTGTGAGAGCTATGTACCCATTTATACATGAGAATGAAGAAGGAAACATTAATAATGTATTAGGAAACCCTTTAGACTTGCTGTCTGCTTTCTCTGCTCACATTTTGAGGACACATACACACTCACTCACACATACACACACACACACACACACACGGTAGGACGAGAAAAATACGGAGAGAGGGCCCTCAGGGAGGCGTCTAACAGTGATATGGGTGGTCAGGGTCTTCTCTAAGTGCTGCTGGGAAATGAAATGTGGGCTTCCAGTCAGTCAGGTGACCTGCGGCTATTGTCATGTGACCACCGTGAGGTCATGTGATCGTAATGTGAAAAAGAGTGAGACGATGGGAGTAAGCACACGCATGGATGTTTCAGTGCGCTAATGGGCCATCATCAGTGAAAGGGTTGCTGCGGGATGAAGGGCTAAGCTCTTAACACACACACACACACACACACAGGCTCTACACAAATGAATGCACTTAGAAACACACTGGAGCTTTCAGACGTTCTCTGTGCATGTGTGTGTGTAAGTCATATGATATAGATGAGGCCCCAGGTTATGCAATATGACAATATGAGATCATCACCTCAGATCTTCCTAATCTGAAGCAGCTCACAAGATTTTCTAAAGCTTTTCAGAAGACCTGTGTACCGTAATCTGGCAGTACCTTCTGTGCTGATTTGTTGATTGTTTGGAGTGGAAGTAGGAATACTACCTGAATATTAGGTTATCTCTCTGATGTCACTGCAAGCAATAGTACCTGCATGTCCTAAGTAGCTAGTAGCTGCATATCCGTGAACATTGGGATTTGGTGGCATTGTAGCTTTAATGCAATGAATGATTGATGCTGACCTCGTGCTTCGTCTCGGATGGCTCACACCAATGCACTGAATGCTCTGTTTTTATAAATTTATATCATATAAAGCTCTTAAATAAAACAATAAGATCATGTGAAAATAAGACACAGATTCACAACATCTTATCGTTCTGTCTGAAAGAATATTGTGAATGTATTTGAAACGATCAAACAGTTGAATTGGAGGCAAGGTGCGCCCCCCTTTTGGACCTCTTTTTAAAACTGGTTGCCATGGTGATAGTCCTGATAATGTAGCTGGGAGTAGGTGTCTAACCTCCAACGTCTGATCTTGCATCACCTCAAAAAATTGCAACTTAAAAATGAAACTCGGACACTTTTATTGCTCCTAACTGTGTTTCACTTTTTCTGTCATCTATTCTTAAACAAACACACACACAGCCTTCGCATCAGTCCTGCTGCTCTTAATGTGTTTGTGTGCAGACCGAGCTGTCTGTTCACTTCCCAGTAATTTCATCCTCTAAAAGGGTCACAGACATTATGAAATGTTCTGGATATGTGTCATGAATCTCTTTCAAAGCGCACATTTTCTGTTGTTTCAGGTTAATTGAAGCATCTCTGTTATATTTGTTTTAATCTTTTTGTTTCAAATCTGGGGCAGCTTACTTGTAACTGTAGGTTATGCTGTGACGACGACAACAACAACATATTAGAGTCGCTGAAGAAGCTGCAACCATATTTGGGCTTAAATCCTCTGAGTATTGAGGTTTTGTCACCTTATTTTACCGTTGTCAGGCAGTTCCTCCGAATTTGTGTATTTTTGGGATAGTGATGTGCCGAATGTGTCAGCTATGGTTAGACACAGAGCTGGTGAAGAAACTGGAAACACATTCAGACTAAGCAAATGCCCACGTATGCACTCTCACTAACACTGCTATGCAGCAGAGCTAATTGCAAAAAAGTCATGCCAACGACAATAATTGTGATTCTTTTGGCTTTATTCCACTCATAATAAAAACTGACATACAAACAAACACAGGCTAGACAAAGTTGAATGAATGACACCTTTTACACACATGCACACAATCACAGTACTTTACAAGATCTGGCTCGCCCACGCTGCCCTTTGCATCTGCGTTTATTGAAGTGTCAGTGGTCGAGCTGGAATTCTCATTAAACTGTTTGGATGTATGTGTGTAGGTTTTTACTAAGACGCTAGCCTACCACAGAATGGAGGAATGTAACCCCCAACTTTTGCTTGTCTAGGTCAAGCTCTGGGTGGCTACGACCACTGCTAACAAAAAAGTCGATTAAAGCTTGGTGTGAATGTTACAGACTACGACTCGCATCCAAACAAACATGAGGGACACAAGAAGTAGGGTTTGTACTTTCGATTCGATGTTCATTACCGGAGAGAATTAGGAGTTGTTAACTGTTGGGAAGCCAGTGAGGGATCATGCTGGTGACACCATAGCTGTGTCCTAAATCACTGCCTTGTTTTCTCATTCCAGATATGAAACAATTAGTTGTTTAATCCATCATACAATCAGTCATCGACATAAATTTAATCTACGACAAGTTGAGCATTAACGCTTAAAAACTCACTGGTTCCAGATTCTCTAATGTAAATGTTGGACACATTCATTAGGCCTGGAAGTAAAACGTACTGGATGTAATCCAACCATAATGTTAGCCATGAAGTGGTTGAATGCTAACTTTAGCTAATGGGTTACCAGACATTGATGTAATTTCACAACTCCTGATTGATCAGCAACTGACAAGACAATGGATAATGAAAATCCCGGAGGACATCAGGCCATATTTTGAAGTAGAACCACATAGTTCATAACCTGTTAGCTTCTGTTAGACCACAGCTAATATTAGCCTTCAAACACTTCCTCGCTAACAATACATAATACAATAGGAATGGTGTAATTTAAATGCCAATGCTTGTCTTGAGCACATTTATTAACCCTAGAAGTAAAATGCACTAGCTGTAATCAAACATTAATGTTAGCTAGGAAGTGGCTGAATACTATCATTAGCTAATGGGTTACCAAATATATTGTTTTACCTTGTAATATGACCTGTATCCCTTGGGATTTTTACTATCCATTGTCTTTTCAGTTGCTGATCATAGGGAAGTGCTGAAATGATAATAATATGTCAGATTCTCTATGTTTATACGATTTACAAGATGAAACGGAGTGACACCGAAGGTAAATGACTGCTGTGTGAAAATGTCTGCTGTTGTGGGAACTTTTGAAGGAATACAGTAAACTCACACTCAAATAAAATGACGCAACTATAAACATATAAAGTTACAAAGGACTGATTACAGACAAGTGGAAACATGGCTTTCTACAGTATTCTCATGAGTTAACAGTGGAGTTAACTCAGGGGGAGCTACACCAACAAAGATCACAGTAAGAGGGAGAATATGGAAAGAAAAACACACGCTAGTAGCTTCCCTAATTTTACCTCTTGTGTAAAGTCAAATCTGTTTATTTATAAACCACTTTTATAAACCAGTTTGTACTTCTCAGAGAAACCAAGCGTGTGCTGTACTGACAAAGAAAGACACATCAAAATAAGCCTGAGACTCTGATGGATGTTTGTGGCTTCTGTGAGTGAAGATGAAAGGACAGTCTACTGTTTTATCTACCTCTACTCCCCTCTCTTGTGCTGTATTTTAATGTAATAAGGCAGCATTTTCTGATAGCACCTGGTTTCATATTTCATCTGCATTTTTATTCTAGTGGCGTGTGTAGATGGTGCATCAGTGTTGGATGTAAACAATGTTTTTTATCATGTTGCCAAGCCATAGCTGTATGTTTTGTAAGCATTTGTTATAGCTTGTTTTTGTTCCTCTGTTAATTAGCTCTCTCTCTTTAAACCCTCTCCCCGCTTAATTTGATTGTAATCACAGACACCATAATAATAGTGTTGTACTATTAATAGAACTCGTTTTGTTTGGTTAAATGCTTCTTCCCGCTAGATTGCCAATGAGCATTTCCTTACATTTTCTGTATGCGTGACTAATTGTCCTCTCCTGTCCTGTGTGTAGGATCGCAAGCTGTCCAAGTCAGAGCGTCAGCGGTTCAAAGAGGAGGCCGGGATGTTGAAGGGTCTGCAGCATCCTAACATTGTCCGCTTCTACGACTCCTGGGAGGGACCGTGCAAAGGAAAGAAATGTATTGTTCTGGTCACTGAGCTCATGACATCTGGAACGCTTAAAACGTGAGTACATAATAAAAATATTTTCCAAGATGTGAAAGGGGTTGTATGTAACAATTTGTAGCAATTACTTGTATTAATCACTTTCTTATTGTACATATGTGAGCAGATTGTAACGTGAAGTGAAAAATTAGTAATTTCTGTCGCTTTTGGTTGCCTATACAAACGTAGACAATTTGTTTAAGTTGTTTTATGGTGCTGGACTGTGGATTTCTGTGTGGAGGACTCAGTCAGAACTTCCATGACAGTCTAAAGGATGTGACTTAATACACTTTCTCTGGTGCCTTGTCTCAGTAGCTCTCTCCGCTCTGCTAACAGAAAGCAACAGTAGCTAACCTCCGCTAACATAAACGTCCGGCCTCCAGCTGTGTAGATGGATGAACAGGAAGCTGCAGGTGTGAAACACTGCAAACAAAAGACGCTGCTAACAATTTAGAAAATGAAAACAGATAGGATCTGGCTAATAACTGGCTAATAAATTATATGGAAAACAGAGACTCTGCACAAACACCACACACACATACAACCACCTCTTTTCCCCCTTTTCCTAAAGAGCTCTGCTGTTACAGACGATGACTCGCCTCCAGTTTTTTGTTGAAATGTAAAAATTACCCCCCCACACACATGCATGTGTTGTCCTCATTCCTGTCAAACCAATATGCAGTTTTTCCTTTATTTTCAATATTTGAAATGGCCTTTCACTGTAAACACCTCGCGTCCCAGCAGGATGTCTATACAGGTCTATACAGAGTGCAGCTGTTAGCGGGTCAGCTAGAGTGTCTGACTCATTACATGTACAGTATGTGTCTATGTGTATGTTATGTAGAGTATTTATGTCACTGGTTGAATGCCTGTCTATGAATGTATGTGAGGCATGTTCCAAAGTAAGATGTTCTCGTCAGATTTTAGCAAAGAATACACTAAATAAGTCGGTAAAGGTCAAAAGTCATGTGAAGACACCTGTCTGTGTTGGTGACAAACTGTACATATGTGGTTAGCATGTCAGAACCAGGGGCGCCTGTCAGTCTCTGCCCCCCCCGCACCCCCCCTCAGCTTCACTGTGATAAATTGATGCGTCTGTGGCTGTCATTGTCCATGCTATGACCACACGCCAGTCTTTATAGATTAGATGTTTGTCTGTGAATGCAAATGTGATTGTTGAACTCCTGACACAATAAAAGGCTGAATGTGGGGCGTGCGGCGCACGCCGTGCCCCGTGCAGTGCATCGTGGGACATAGGCCCACCTGCCAGCTGCTGCTTCTGCTGCAGATTCCTCTCATTCCTGATCGAGAGACACAGACAGAGGGAGAGACCAAATGAGCCGTGTGGGGGGGGGGGGCAGACAGAGGGGAGAGTTGGATGGATAACCAGGCTGATGTACAGTTAGTTTGAGGCAGGAAAAGGGAGACAGGAAGTCAAATAGTCTGATAAGCTGATGGTGAGACAGTCAGATAAAGAGGCAGTTAAAGCATAAATAGGCAAATCAATAGATGAATAAATAACTAGTTTAAAGGCAGCTACTGTAGGCATTCTGACATACCTATGAACCACCTGTGACCACAGAGTGAGAGTATCAATCCAGTTGCACAGCACTACCAAGGACAGTAGCGCCCTCCACTGGAAGACTGAAAAAGGTTCATAAATGAGTTGAGGGCAGATGCTCTCTGTCCTGCATGCTGTATCTATCCAGCTTGTAAAATGAAGCGGTGGTCACATTTTTTTTTTGTTTCCCAACAATTCTGTCACTTTCTCATTATTGCATTCCATTGTACCAAAGAGGAAAGCAGGAAAAATAAACTAGTGAAAGGTTTTTAGGAATTTTACAAGAGTAATTTAAATATTCAGATTAGGGACAAAATGAGTAACTAAAATGCAAAAGCTAATGTTAAGCAGGGCAAGTGTGACTTGACAACATGTTTGATAAAAGGCAATAGAACTTAGATTATCCCTTATTTGGAAAAATGTATATATTAAATATACATTTTATTTTTATTCATTTTAAGCATACATAATAATAATAATAATAATGGCTACAATGGATGATTATGTCGCTCTTGATTAATATATCAATCACCAACGTATTGTTCTGTTTATAAGATAATAAATAATGAAAAATACCTAGAGCACAAAAGTAATTGGTGCGCCTAACTCTGTCATGTAAGTGCACCGCTGCACCCAGTAATACATTTTAATTTTAAGTCAATGACTGTAAACAGGAATAACGGTGCAGATAAATCTTTTTCTTCAGTTAAATCCCAGAACATACAATAAGAAATTGCGATATCCTCCTAAAATGTTCTTGAAAAATAAAGTAAGAAAGTGCTGATGTTTGAAAACCAAAATAGTTGCACCCTGAAGCCTGTAATGTGTTCATGTTTAGTGTTTTGCCCAACAAAAGTTTGAATACCACAAAATATTGAATTTGCTATGATAAAATTCTAGAAAATCTTCGAAAAGTTGGCCCATCTTTTGGCATTTTGAGTAATTTCGTGTCAGTCAGCTATTCCAATTATCACCTCTATTGACTCTACACAATATATTCATCTCACAAGCATTTATGTAATTAAGTAATGCATCCATGTACATATACGAACACGGCTGCTCTGGGATTTGGCTGTCATCCAGATGAAGACTCAGAAAGGAGAGAGGACTGTTGTACACTGAAGTGGTGGAAAAAGAAAGAGAGATGATGAGAGGGAGGACTGATAGGGACGGAGGGAGATGGTGTGGATGGAAAAACTGAGCCCGGGCCTGGGTTCAGGGTATTAGAGGCCCCTTATCTATCTGTGTGTGTGTGTGTGTGTGTGTGTGCGAGTGTGTTAGAGAGAGATAGAGAAGCACAAAGGCATGTGTGTTGGTGTATGAATGCTTTCATGTATCTGTATGTGTAGTGTTCACACACTGTATATACATATTTATCTGCATATTTCTCCCTCTGTGTATTTCTGTGTTGAAAAGCGAGCTATCATGAGTGAGAGATACTTTGTGCAGTGCCTAACTCCAGCATCACATGCCACAGGGTTGAACTTTTCTGTCAACACCGCTCTGACTTCAGAAACGGAGGGAAAGAAAGCGGAGGAGACAGGCGAGGGAGAGGAGGGTGGGAAGGTAAAGGGAAGGAAGGTGCAGACGGAGGAAGAGGAGAAGAGAGTGCTCTCTTAAGCGTACTTAAACGTCTCTACAAGCGGAAGGGTGATGGGATGAGGGTGGATTTGAGGAAGAGGGAGTGAAAGGTTTTAGTTTTATGCAGATGTGCATTTGGAAGAATGTCAATACAAAAAGTCATGAAAAGATTATTAAGTTAATACTTAGAATGGTACTTGATTATATACACTCTCTTTACACCCCTGAATGATTAATGTAGTGTAATTTACTAAAGTCGCAGGCTCAAGACTGAAACACTGGAGCTTGTAGCAGCAGTCTGGATCAGTCTCGGACCAGACTAATCTGTTACTGAATCCAGATTTGTCTGGATGGCTTCTTGTCAGTTGTTGCTGCGTTATTAGAGCAGCTGTTGACAGTCAGGATCTGTGTGCAAGTGGAGCTGCCAGTGATGCTGGAGCCGGACTCACTGATGCTGCTCTGCAGCAGGAGGTTAGCTGTCTGGACCAGGAGGCAACAACATTCTTTGCAGGGTCACTGTGTGGTTCAGTCAGCTGCCAGTTATTCAAAGGGGGCCATGGGCGGATTTAATTTGAGCTTGGACATTGAATTAATTGCACTGAATAGATCAAGGATGAGATCATTTTAAGCTCTAGGAACCAAAGTGCTTTAATAAAAACGAAATTAGCTCAAATCAGATATATTCTGCCTGCTGTGATGCTGAAAAAGTTGCACACACAGGCAGAATTAAACACATCAAAAAGATGATGAGTGAGTCGTGGAACAGTTCATTTCTTTTGAATCCTCCTCATCATCTGGATGATCAGAGGATGACTATGGAGTACACTTTGCTTCCCCGTCTGTTCGCTCTGTTCTTCAATTTGTCTAAACAGCGGAGGAGAGACAGGCAGACAAGTCCCCAGCTGATAACAGACAATTGGAAAGACTTTGCTTAGAATTCAAACATTGATTTTAAAAGAGCTAATCAAGGGTGACAGTCAAATGAATTTTGAATGAGCACTCAAAACACTCTGACAGAAGCTTTTTCATTGTATAATTTAATCAATACAAATAAGAACAGCTGCATGTTTAAGTTATTTGACTAAAACCTGTCAGTCATTCTGGAAATACTGCTGTGCAGCTAATTGAAGAAAATTTCACACACAGTAAAATTCCTGTCCTGGTCTCACTGTAATCCTGTGAGGTTTCCTCCACTTTCCTCCCACATTCCAAAGACTTACAAACCAGGTGGACTCGAGGCTACAGATCGACCACAGCTGTGATTCTCCGTTAGCTGTGTGATGATGGCCTGGCAAGCTGTCAAAGGGTTTCCACCCAGTGTATGCTGGGATAGTTTCCAGACCAAGGGTGTGGACCAAACCTGAGCCTTCAAGCCCTCTCTCCCCTTCAGCAAATCAAGTGCTAGCATAACATACCTCACTTGGTCTATTAGAGACATAGCATCTAGGAGGGTATATCAGAATGATCTAAAATTACGTCACTCCAAAGATATTGAAATATTGGAAGGGACGATTCTGTCCTCCCAGAATATTGGTAGAGACATGTCCCATCCATCCATACGCAAACCTTCACCCTAGTTGTGGACAATGGACAACTCCTACTTAGAAACCACACTAAGAAATCTCTGATGATGTGCATTAGTGTGACTGCCATTGTTTCATTAGAATTTGAAACAATAATAGTGTTTTTTGTAGTCACTCGATCTAAGTAGTAACCTAGATCTTCATGAATGAATTCTAGGCCGTGCCAGTCACTCGATGAAACATGATAAGCATCCTATTACCATGGAAATTGCCAGTTCCGATTAAGTGACAGAATGTGGCAGAAGTTGCGCCGATATGAATCATGGGGGCTGGAAATAAGTTGGATAAGCACAAATACAGTAAATTAAATCTTGATATAACCCTGTTCTCTGTTCTGCTGAATAAAGACAGAGCTCACGAGTACTAGCTCTTCATTGATGGTGCAAATGTCACTCTCCAACATGCAGACACCAGAATGTCTATCAGTGTGTGTTCTTGTGCCAACATCCATGTTTGCATGAGTATTTATGCTGCATCTCCTTTAAGCTGGAATTGTCTGACGGTAATCCACTTTGGTTGTGTAAGCTTTCATCTTTAATTGAAGCATTATCCGTGTTTCCGTCGCTCTTATCCTGCCATCGTCTGCCTCTCCATGCCTTGCTTTGAAATAATTAATTCCCCCGTGGATGGTTTTCAGTGTCCTGTGCTATTATCACAGTGGAATATATTCAGAACAGTTCAAAGAGTCATCTGAGTGCCCTTCAACCTCAATAAAACAGAGCTAAATATGAGATATGAGATGCATACGAGGACTTTGTTTTTGTCAGTGGCAAAAGCTGCTGCGAGGTTGAACACGCTGCTCTCTGTATATTTTTGTTTGTAAATGTATTGTTTTGTTGAATGACACGCTCTCTCATGTGTGATCCCCTCATCCTGCAGCTACCTGAAGCGTTTCAAGGTGATGAAAATCAAGGTCCTGCGTTCGTGGTGCAGACAGATCCTCAAAGGCCTTCACTTCCTGCACACCAGAGCCCCGCCCATCATTCACAGGGACCTGAAGTGCGACAACATCTTCATCACGGGGCCAACAGGCTCGGTGAAGATTGGAGACCTTGGTTTAGCCACGCTAAAGAGGGCATCCTTTGCCAAGAGTGTCATAGGTAGGAAAATGCATGTGCACAAATTCTTTATCTCCTTGTGTTGTGCATCAAAATGAAATGTTTAGACTTGTGGATGTGGACAAAGTGTAACAACCAACATCATTTATGGGAGTTTGCAATTACAATAACTGCTTTACTCACGCATGTCCACACACGCCGTCTCGCATAAGTAAAGATATAAGCACAGACACAATCTGCAGCGCTGCACACGTCTACTGTAGATTCAGTTCACTGCCTCTAAAATGTCTGGTTGTAAAAGCAAACCGCAGGCATTTGAAAAGTGAAATGTACTCTAGTAAGCTGGGATTAGGCTGTCTGGAGTTGTGATGGCTGCACACACACACACACACACACACACACACACACACACACACACACACACACACCCCAAAGATACACCCCAAACACACACCCTGCATGTAAAACACACTCCATACACACAAAATTAAGTGGAGTCAAGAGTCTCTGCTGTGCTTCATATAATAACTTGGCTGCCTTTCAGTGGTATAGTTGGGCAGTTAACCACAGTATTCTGGTATTCACACATATTCTCACACATGTACATGAATGTGCATATTCTCATACACTCGAGGCGGGAATTATATGCTTTGTAGATCTCACAGCTGCTTTGTAGTAATTAGGCAGACCTCAAGTATTTGGACACTTGCAGAAATCCACAAACAAACACACATATGCATGAATGTGCAAACACAAAAACAACAAGGCCGGTATGTGGTACCAATAGGAGTAATTTAGAAGTTTCAGCTGTGTTTAGGGAATTTTAAGACTTAAGTTGTCTACTCTCATAATCATTTTAGTATGTGTCACTCAACTGACTGTTTGGCTTTTAAGCACAGCTGCCTCTAGTTCTGGTGCAGATTCTAGCGCCACTACTGAGGAGCAGTCCCTGCTCCTGGCATGAAATCTCCCTCCTACTGGTGGTCCAAAGCCTCTTCACTCAGGCTGAAAACACCAACAGTCCCCCAGTACTCCGAGCTCCCAGTGTGGTCCAAGCAGAGTCAGCTAGATTCAGGGCTAACGGAGCTTACTACAGTTAGCAGCAGCTAGCGGTTGCTTTAGCAATCTGTCCATCAGCAAATTCCAGAAGTCAGCGAGACTTGAAGCAGAGATACAGGACGACATCAGACGGAAAACCAGAAAATTTTTTCTTCCAAAAAATATATTCCAATTTCATAGTTGCGCACTTCTCGCGGGAGATCTCACAAAGCCCACAGAGGCACCATTCTCCCTATTGCGAGTCAATGCACCAACACAATTATTTTGAAGCTTCTTGTTTGAGATAAACTCGTTACAGAATGTAGCTTTATGACTGAGAGATCCAAATTCCCAGCACAATGTAACAGTTGATTGTTTTTATCACCAGGAACCCCAGAGTTCATGGCTCCAGAGATGTACGAGGAGAAGTATGATGAATCTGTGGACGTGTACGCCTTCGGGATGTGTATGCTGGAGATGGCTACCTCAGAGTACCCCTACTCTGAATGTCAAAACGCTGCCCAGATCTACAGGCGGGTTACCAGCGTAAGTGTAAACTCTAAGTTTCATGCACCGTGTGACTAAACTACTTCTTTTGAATGCCTCAGCTGTGACTGATGATAGACTGAATGTGTTGTAACTAAGAGTCTCTAATCTCCATCCTTCTCCACCCTCCCATACTTGTTTACTGACTGAATTAATAAGTTTGGTATGAGCTGCAGGAGGACCCGTCATATGACTGTGTTTTTGCACTGATTAGTCTCTCTTGCCTATTCTCCCTCCCTCCTCACCTCTCTCTCTTGCTCTGTCTTACAAAAGTGAAAAAAAGGAAAACAGTTGCACTATGGGAAAGCTTTGGTTGATTGTATTTTTTTCTCCACCACCAGAGAGCAATACAAGGTCAAAACGAATGTTATCTCAAATAATGTTGTTATTTAGACCTCGAGTATGACACCTGAACACCCTTAAAGCTTCTTGGAGAGAGTTTGAAGCAAATTCAGAAACATAAGAGACATGGATGAGGAAAATGTCTTGAATAAAAAAGAAAAATCTGAACCTCCATTTTTGTAGAGGAACTGTTAGTCAACAGACAAAAAGACATCTGAATTAAAAGCCTCTAATTCACTTTTACTCCTCTCTACTCTGGTAACAATATCCAACATTGCTCAAATTTTGATGACAGTTGGCTGGAAAAACTGAAAAAAAAAAAAAACCCAGACAGAGAGGACAACAGATGCAATCAGAGGCTGTTTTAAGTTGAGTGCTGCTGAGGTCATCAACCCAACGCACACACACGCGCACATACACACACACACACACCAACACACAGACAGATGAGAGCTGTCTCTTTTTTTTGCCTCACGGGACTGAGTTCAGCTTTGTGCAGGCTGACAGTGACGGTTAATGGAGCAGAGGAATTTACTAGAAATCTCCCTCTCCCTCTTTTTCTCTCTCACTATCCTCCTCTAGTCCCATTGTTATCAGTGTTCTCTCTGCATCTGTTCGTTTTATCACATCTTTAACTCGGCGCGCACATTTAGGCAAAACCATTCATTTAAAACAAAGTGAGGATTAGTACTATTCTCCCTAAATATTTGATTGGTATTACTACAGAGATGCTGTGCTGTTTATAGCTTATGGAAGAGCGCAACATGCCCCTCAGCTAAAACAAGCGCTTCGGTTATCTCTGGTGACGTCTTGCATAAAAATTTAATGGTAACTTCAGCAGCAGTGAAAGGTTTTTCAATGTGTATACCAAAAATAAAAAATGATGTGTTCCATCTTCTATTTTAGATAATTATAGTCAAACAAAGAGCACTTGTGATTAGTTTTGACAAATGTTACTTTTTCTTACATTATTTATATCTTATATGCTTTAATGTATGTTCACTTTCTGTTCAAATTTTCGGCACAGTAATGGAATTGATAAAATGCCTTCAGCGGCCATTCGTACTATCTGACAGGCAAATTCAAATTGAAGGGATTTGGATTAAGATTGCCTCCCTGCCTCCAACCACCGCTGTGAGAGGAAAGAATCAGCCTCTGTCTCTCTTCTGTCATCTTTCTGTCTCTGAATGTCTCAATTTAATTTAAGAAGCTTCACGTGCAGAATACATTCAGACGGTATCTCCCAATCCATATGTTCGTCTGGCTGTCTGTCTCTCTTTATGTTTCCTCCTTTCTCTCACACAAAATTGAAATCACATCCCCACTTTGATGGAAGCATATTTGATTATCTTCGTGACCTCAGCCTTTGGGTTCGCAGCTCGTGTGTGTGTGTGTGTGTGTGTGTGTGTGTGTGTGTGTGTGTGTGTGTGTGTGTGTGTGTGTGTGTGTGTGTGTGTGTGTGTGTGTGTGTGTGTGTGTGTGTGTGTGTGTGTGTGTGTGTGTGTGTTCGTTCATTCGTTTGTTCGTTCCAGTTAATAGCTGTGAAAGCAACAGGGCGTTATCCCACTCAGATTGTTTTATCCACTCAGATAAACATGCAGTCAAACAACCAAATTCAGTTGTCTGTATTTGTTACTGTCACACACACACACACACACACACACACACACACACACACACACACACACACACACACACAAACAGCCTTGTGACAACCCCAGGGTGCCCGAGTCACCTGCTTCCTTTCATTTCACTGCCTAATCCATCCTTGCAGCTTTCCACCCTCCATTTCTCCCTTTATTCAGTCCTCGCAAGGCGAACCTCAGTTAACCCCTGATGAGTTGTCAGGAAGTTGGCAGTAGCTTCTGCTTTCTTTGTCTATTTTACCTTTTCAGGGTGGTGAAATGGCCCTAAAATATTATCATGATATTTAAGGGTGCTTTTTGCATTAAAAATACTCTTGACGGTATGAAAAATACTGAACTTATAGAGTTCGATGCCATTTGTATCATGTTGTGTGACTGTAAGGCGGCATTAGGATATACTTTTAACCTAATTCTATAATGCCTTGACACACAATGTTATAGGGCTGGTCAATTACGGCAAAAATCATAACCAAGATTATTTTGGTCAGCACTGAGATCATGATTATTTACCATGATTACTTATTGACTTTGGAAACATCATGCTTTTTTTTTTTTCTTCTTTTTAAATAAAACTTTAATTGCTTTAAATCTAATTCAGCTGAAAAATAAATTAAAAAATGTCTTATAATAATATATAGTATAATATACAGAAAACACAAAGACTTATGTGCTGTGTCTTACGATGTTGTTTTTATTTGAAATATAAAATGTGAGGAAATTAATTAAATCTCTCGTCCCTTTTGGTTATGTCGTATATTCTGTGGCGATGCTGATGAAGATGTTTGAAGAAAAGCTCCGCCGACACTGTCTTAGTTGTATAACAAATTTATTACAATAAGTTCAGTATCGTAAACAAGTAACACGTTACTTGGAGAGTCTCCAGCCGAATAATGAGAACTCTCTCGAAGACATGCAGACAGCTCCTTATATACCGAGCTTGTTTTGGTCAAAGACTTAATTACCACACATGATCCACATCAAAGAGGGTCAGATAAGAAGAGAGGCCTCTTCACCTCTGACCCAGGACTTCCATGACTCTGTTAAACTTTAACATTTTATACCTGTTACCTTGAATCATTAACCTCTTACCCCTGACCAAATCATCTCAAGGTCAGGAAGGCCCCAACAGCTACTAACATTCCAATATGTTTTCCAAATACTCATATTAATATGCTGCATATAACTGCAGACACCTCAATTGCATCAAGCATCAGTACAGTAACTGCAGTTATAGATGTGCGTCAGAAACCAAGTGGTGGTGTTTTTCGCAAACGACAGCTCAATTGACCACACTGAGCTGAACTAAAAATTTCAAAGGCCTGGCAGAGTCTGAGAGAAAACACACTGCTCTAACGGAAAGGAGGCAGCTGGATTTATGACGCAAGACAAAATGAGAGCATCATTGCGAAACAGAAGATTAATTAAATTATTGTTATGCAACACAAGCTTGCATGACATTTGTGTTGTAGTTCCCTAAGCACACAGAAAACAACAAACTATACAGACTAATAAGTAAATAATAATCAAATCGGAAAAATAAACAATTCATGGTGGAGTGTTGGGGATGTGTTCAGGAGCATCACAGCCTGAGGAAAAACGCTGCTCCGCAGTTTGTTGGTACGGCAGCAGATATTTCTTCACCTTAATCTCTTGCCAGACGGCAGCAGGGTAAGCAGTCTCTGCGCAGGCACCTTACAATAATTATTTTATCTCAGTTATCATGTTTGCATAATTGTCGGGAGCCAAATCATAATTGAAAATACAATTTGATTAATGGGCCCAGCCCTACAATGTTGTTGACGAGCCTCATGGAACATTCCTTACCCCCAGTCAGCCTTGTTTAATTGAAATCCCACTCTCTCTCTCACTCTCTCCCCGTCATCCTTCCCTCTCTCTGTCAGACTTAATACCATTACTTCCTCCATTAGTCCTAACTTTGTTTGGCGCTGGAATCTCAAAACGTGTGTGTGTGTGTGTGTGGTTCTGAGGGAGAGAGATGGAGGGGGGTTGTTATGTAATGGTGAACTGGGGGCTTGCAGGAGAGAAACAGGCCAAGAGAGTAAAGAGAGAAACGATGACGGGAGGACAGGGCTGGAGGTAGAGAGCAAGAAGGAGGTGGTCATTTGCTGGCACTAACAGGTTGAGATAAACAGTCAGTCAGTCAGTTGGCCAAAACTATTCCCAAGACCATCTGTCTGTCAAGTTTTTTCTAGGTAAGTTACTTATTCTTTTTTTAATCTCAAACCTGTCCTTTCTCATGTACTTCCTGCCTTTTTTATGTGCACTCATTTTGTGTATTTGACTTTTCGAGGAAAAGTTTTGATTTGTGGTGCCATTATCTGTTTATGATAACTGAATTTGCAGGTGAGCCCTATTCTGCCAGGATACTTTGAACTGGACAAGCCTTTAAGTGATTACATGATTGTCTCAAAAGTGTGTTGACATCCTCTGTACAGGTGTTTGACAGATGGAGAATGTAGTATTTTCATGTGATTCTCTCTCTGTATCTTTGTTTTGTATTCCTTGTCTTCATTGGGTCCCTATTTTGTTCCTCCATCAACAGTGTTTGAACAAATGAGTTGGTCATTGAGATGCTTCTGGCGAGCTGTGTGGCCTAACTTCTGTGCAGTTTTTCGCGTCTGAATAGTGCATTGATAGGCCTGTAGAGGTTCCTTGGTTGCAGTTACTTGTATGTGTTTCCCCTAGTATCACAAAACACCAAAACTTTGCATTTAAGTAATATTCATCATGCAGTATCATATGTTGTCTTTTGAACTATTTTCTTTTTCTGGATACAGTTTCCGCTTTTTACAACTGCAAACTGTCACTTTTTTCTCACATCAGGCCTTGGAGCTGCCTTTTTATAGTGCCAGACTTCAGAATGGGTCCCTGCTGATTCTTTTTTATGAGTGTTATCCATCAGAATGGGCTCTAGTTGTCTTAATTGGCTATGAGCAGCTGTGATTCATTATTCATTCCTGAGAGGATATCTGGGTCCATGTGGGAATTAACCCTGGACAGTCTCTCTGACTGTTGGACCTCTGACTGTCAAATGTTTAACAATGTTGGGGCAAAATGCTCTATTTGCATGGCTCATCAATTTGTATTACAGAAAAGAGTATTTCACAGACGTCATTAGTTAATTCAATTAGTGTCAGTTAATCCTGCTGTATATAATAGGGATTTTTCCATTTTCCTATTCAGAGGAATTATTTTATTGTGCTTATTATTAAAAACTGAGGCAAAACAGAACCAGCAGGCAAACTTAAATGTGTTATCTGGAACAAAATGAATGATAAGAGACTCACAGAATGAATGTACAACATACGTATATACAGCGTGTTTCGTGCTCATTTTCTCTTCTTTCTGTGTGTGCAGGGAGTGAAGCCTGGCAGTTTTGACAAGGTAGCCATTCCTGAGGTGAAGGAAATTATAGAGGGCTGCATCAGAACGAACAAGGATGAGAGGTGAGAGAAGCCAAAATACCAGAATTGTTGATATTTTGTTATGTTTCTGGATTTTTTGGATCTTAAATGGACTCTTAAATGGAGATTTAAGACAATATTTGCCTTCAATCTCTCTCTCTCTCACTTTATTAAAATAAATGTAGCATCAACTCCCAGTTATATTTGATGGCAATCATGATTGGGTGTAGTGAAGTATGAATGACTTCACCTAATCCTGTTCTGATTCACTGCTCCTTGGTCAGACATAAGAAGTCCCCTGTTCTCTTTCTCTGTCCCTGCATGTCCTGCGATTCTGCCAAAACATTCACTTTACCCTCTTAACTGAAGCTAAACCTTCTCCCTCTCTTGCACTTTCTTTGTTTTTCTTCACACCCTCCCTCTCCTTATTGTCCAGATTTCTTGTTCTTGGTGAGGAATAGTCATTTGATTGTTGTTTTCTTTTCCAAAAAATCTAAGACAAGGTCCAAGCCCACAAACACCATGATGCAATGTGCAGTACGTGGACAGCTGTCTCAGGACTACATGTCAACTTATAAATGAAATCACGGATAAATTAAATGCCATGTCTGTCTTATTAGCTTAGCAGCTGGAGACCAGCTCACAAGGAATGGCTGTTCTTGAACAAACTGTTATCAAGAAGCATCAACAAGTAAATCCTCTTCTGTTCCTCTAGGTATGCTATAAAGATCCTGTTGAACCATGCGTTCTTCCAAGAGGACACAGGCGTCAGGGTTGAACTGGCAGAAGAGGATGATGGGGAAATGATTGCCATCAAACTCTGGCTCAGGATAGAAGACGTCAAGAAGCTCAAGGGCAAGGAATCATTTTATTTCTGACATCGAATTAAAAGATTTAATTTTAAAAAAAATCACAGCACTATACTGCTAAGAACACAGAGGGCAGCTGCCTGACCGGCCATTTGTAACTTGTTTTGCAGGCAAATACAAAGACAACGAAGCCATCGAGTTCTCCTTTGACCTGAACAAGGACGTCCCTGAAGATGTGGCTCAGGAAATGGTATGTACTGTACTGACAGTGTGGTAGGGAGTGATGGATTTAAGCAAGAGAGAATAGTCAAGAAGGGAAGGATACTGGATGGAAAGAATAATATGTTTTAAAGACATGGAAGGGAAAGGATTGATGTATATGGGTTTTTTAGTTTTTAGCCAAGTTTGCTAAGAAGAGTATCTGTGTGTCGTCTCCTAACCCCCCAGGTTGAGTCGGGCTACGTTGCTGAGGGTGACCATAAGACCATGGCCAAGGCTATCAAGGACCGCGTGTCTCTGATCCGCAGGAAGAGAGAACAGAGGCAGCTGGTACGAGAGGAACAGGAGAAGAGAAAACTGGAGACTGAGCAACAGCTGCAGCAACAGCTGCAGCAGCAACAACAACAACAACAGCAACAACAGCAACAACAACAACAACAACAACAGCAACAACAACTACAACAACAACAACAACAGCAACAAGAGGCACTCAAATCTTCACACACACAGGTTTGTAAGCTAGTTAATAGTTTGTTTGTAAGATAAAAACTTTCTTTTAAAGGTTGTGCTCGTGAACATGAAGGAGCCTTTATGAACCTTTATTATTGTTGTCATTAAGTTTCATTTGGTCTATTAAGGCCCTTAAATGCAAAACTAACAGTTTGAGATGTCTTCATTATGACAAGTTGACATCAGCCAGGACAACATAACCTGTCACAAACATGCCATTGCAGGCATAGTTATCGAACCCTCAAACTATTTAGCTTTATGTTTTGACATTACATTAAACTGTAATGTGTCATGTGTTTTCATTGGCTGTCATGAGACCATATAATTGCACCTTGAATATTTTCCTCAACCTCAACTATTACTAGCGCTACAGTTTGGACTTGACACTCAGATGTCATTAAATCTAATAAGACCAGTTTGATGACAGGGAATAAGTACCGGGGGGATTTAGGGAGCTTTTCATTTCGCTAAAGTATGCTAACTGCTAACAACTGTTAACGGTAGCTATCTGCTGTTAGCTAATGAGCGTGTTTAGCTGTGGAGTTTGCGATCCTATTAGCTGACTCGGCTGAAGCAAATCCAAAAATAACCACAGCTTCGTACTGTTGCGGCATAATGCATTAGCCTCAAAATAAGTCTTTACCAGTCTTTTTATAATCAAATTCTACATGGTCCCTTTTCCAGATGTAGAATTTTTGAATGTAGACCAAGCGCTTAGTTTTTTCTGACATAAAAATGTGAGTTTTTTCTCTCTGTTTGTTTGTCTGCAGGTGGAGGCAGAGGAGACTGAAGTGGAGCAACAGCAGCTTCACTATCAGCACACCGGCATCTCACACACCTGTAAGACTAACTACAAATAGTTGATAGTGTCACATTCTGCACAGTTTCTATCTTCT
The DNA here is from genome assembly GCF_040436345.1 of Pagrus major. Taxonomy (NCBI): domain Eukaryota; kingdom Metazoa; phylum Chordata; class Actinopteri; order Spariformes; family Sparidae; genus Pagrus; species Pagrus major. The sequence goes on from NC_133228.1 coordinate 15,352,579, forward strand.
GTTTTTATATTTCAAGCTTAGGTCCTTGAACACTTATATTTATTAACACCAGCATCTTATTTATCACAAAATGCTTGAATGCATACTTAAATTATTTCCTGGTATGTCCATGTTTCATTCATAAAAACCCTACCCCATTATGAGACATTATTTGTTCCAGCCTGTCTATCATTATAAACATGTGACACATGACTGTGTACATCTAAGAAAATACCTGCTGGAGAGACGCCCTTTATCGTCAGCATGAGAAGAGGGTGTTACGGTATCATATTGTCAGTGTCTTCCTGTAAACCAGAAGCAGCCATTGTTGAGTTATCTTTCAAATGTGCTGCATAATTTACCCTCATCCTGTTGTAAACTGAGAGCACACTGGAACTATTAATTCTTCCTTCCTGCTATTGAGGTAGCTTTGCCCGTCGTAAACAACCTGTGCTCCCCTGTGGCTGATGCCATTTTTCAAACCAGCAGGAAAATTATGTTCACTTTTGTAAATAATTACTAGATTGAAAGCTTCTGCTTCAGTCATTACTTTGAGGTGGGATTTATAAGTAGATAATGAGAGACAGGACAAATGGTCACCCTCCTCTTTCTGTCTCTTTCTCAGCTGAAGGAGGTCTGGACAGCGGCCAGGGTTCCTCAGTTTTCTCCTCAGACTCGCCCCACCTGGGTCAGCTGACCATGTCATACAGCTGCCCCCCCTCAACCCAGCCCCCTTCTCAGCCCCAAACCCCCTACCCCTCCACCCCCTCTGCTACCCCACAGCAGCACCCAGGCTATGCCCAGCCGCCGCAGCCAATGGTAAGTGATGATGTCATCCAAATTACGCATGTGTGGGTAGAGCGAGGACACGTTTGACAAGAGCTGAAAAAGACGAGTCATTTTGAAGTGTTTTGGCAGTGAGTTGGAATGAAGTTTGCAGTGTTTGTGAGTGAACTAAATACACAAGAACATGTTGTTGACGGTTGTTTATTTGGATATGATCGCCTCTAACACGAAGAAGACGAGCACTAGAAGGTAGTTACTTAACTACCTTACGACAATCAGTTAGTTAATGTCACAATTTAATATGTTTATCAGTCGATCCTCAGCCATTCATTTTCTGTTGTTTCTCATGTAAGAAGTCTGCAAGTCACTCTATCTCTTCAGCTTACCAGATGTCATGAATCATTTTTTTTCTTAATCCTCCTCGTTCTTTATGTTAAAATCCTTTTTTGTTGTTGTAATGCTCAGTCATCTAGTTGTTGCATCTGTTGTTGATTCAGCTACTCTTCTTTTTGTTACGGAAGAGTAATTTAAACTAGTTTTATACATTGATAATTGGGCAAATTATAAATATTACATTTATTACATTACATTACATTACGTGTGTTCAGGTTATTTCTTGATTGAGCTTTAAATATGAATATTTTACCCTACTTCTAGATTGTAACACTTGATAGTTTTTCACTTGGCCAGTGATTTATCAGTTACAGAATACTGTAGTTTTGTTAATTATGTGTTCTGTATATTTTTTTAATTGGTTGTCAGGGGAAAGGGTAATTATCATCATTTCTTTAAAATGTATGTACTAGCAATGTATTTGAAGATAAAACACCACACGTCATTATTTATTCACATTACATTACATTCATTTGGCACACATTTGTCCAAGGCGACTTCTAATAAGCGCATTTAAATTCAACAATAAGAGCTACTGTAGATGTCATCAAAAAGTGCAGTTTTCTTGAATAGACAACAAAAATCATAGTCATATTCTAAAAAGTTTGTTTTAGAGCACTAGTTTTTAGAAACTAGAACAATGCCACTTTTCTTCATTTGCCTGTCTATTTCACTCTTATTGAATACTGATGTATCTTAACATTGTTGATTGAACATGTTATCTACTTTTGTATTTAGCCTTCTTCAGTCATTCAGGGAATGTTTGCTGAGAGCATAGTTGCTGTTTTACCCATAATCCTCAATTGTTGACCTTTTAGCAGCCTTACGGCCGCCGGTGGGTCTGGTTCCTTGCTCGAGGGCACCTTTAAAATACTTGCTTACAGACAGCATCCTATTATAATTTTCCACTCTTGAACTTTCCATCTGGTGACCTTTTGACTATAAATTGTTATTTTCAGTTCAGTGGCTGACATTGACTGATTTGTTGTCCATATGACTGATCTTTCAGTTTGTAGGCTGATTGAGTAATTCAATTATGCTTTTGTCTTATTTTTAGTTCTTTCATTTCAATGGGCTCATTCCTCATCAAAGCTCACTTCCAGCTAACTCTGTGCAGATAAACTGACTTAATGTCAGAACAGTTTATCTTAAAAGCAACTACTTGAATATCTTGAAAAAACGTTGTTTTCTTTTATTTAATATTGTTTTTTATTTTGTTTTATGTTGACTTTACTTTTTTCCTTTTCTCTTGTCATTGTTCTGGCTCAGTCTTTCTTAGATTTTTCTGTACTATATTTGTTGATAAGTTTATTTATTTTTCTTCATATTATTGTGCTTTTTGTATTGTTATAAATTCTATAGAGAACATGTAAAGATTTCACTCTATTTAAAGTTTGCTGCTGGAGCATTTTCATACATACACCAGGACTATGTATGAGCCTCATACATAGTCCTGGTGTAATGATCTAAAAAGTATTTTTTCACTGTCAGACTGACTTACAGTTATATCACTGTTCATTTTTTAATCATATAATTGATTTTTGTTTTGTGTATTCTTCATTTAATCTCTAAGTTTTCATACGAGTGTCCTTTTGTAGTGTTTTTTTTAATAATTTTACTGGTGTTTTGTGTTTTTAATTTCTTTGTTTGTTTTTCATGTTGGTCCCACCTTCTTCCATCACCCCTCCCCGGCCTGCAGCCTGCGTTGCGCCGTCGTCGAAGTCGTAGCATGTCTGTTTGCGTCCCCCCCTCCTCCTACTCCTTTTCCCATGCTCTTCAGCCCCTGGCTGCTCCTCCAAAGCAGCCCTCCACCCCTCCTCCAGATCTGTCCTCCTCATCCCCCTACACCACCACCTCCCTCTGCATGCCTCTCACAGCTGAGAGGGACACATTCGCCGGGCGCCTCTCCAAGGCCCTGGAGACAGTCCTGCCCCTTCACCCTGCCTCCTCTCTGCCCAGGGCCAGGCAGCGGAGGGCCAGCCTACCTGCCCTGTTCTCCAACCTTGTAGGTTCACAGTCTTAATCCCCAGTGGTGGTGACCCCTAGAAAAGAAGGAAGAGCAAGAAAGATGAGGGAAATAGGCCACACAGGTGTCTGAAAGTAGATAGAATGGAATATTCTTGTAATTACAGAAGAATGAAGAGAGAATTGTATATGGAAATCAGTGACACAGTCAATGTGCTGTACTAGTGCCAGTAATTTGTTCTGACTGCTGGATGACAAAGTGAATGAAAGGATTGTTAATGAAACAGCTTGTATTATTCATGCTGATGCAGCTTTGTACAACCAGCTGAACAAGAAATGCGTAAACAACCACATGGAGTCAGAAAATTAATTTGCTAATTGCTTAAACGTCCAAGATGAGATGCACACTTGATAACAAATCTAGAACTGGTTTAGCCTTCTTTCCTGAATATTGATATGTATTCAGTATCTGTCCTCTTCATAGTTAAAATATTGATATATTCTACTGTAATGAGAGGTCAGCTGCAGCAATGTAGATTCAAAGTGTGTTGGCTGAGCCAGTACTCTACGTTAGCTTGAAATCTAATCATTCAGAAAAAATGCTTCATCTATAGTCTAAATTTAAGGCATTTTAAGTGACACATTTATCTTGAGTAAGTAGATTAGTATGACCCATATATTCAAACTGAGTTTGCTTTCAGACCCTTCTGTGAGTCTGTAATTCCCACCCATCAATCTCTGTTTAAGTCTCTCTTTCTCCCTCTGTTAGAACACTGTCTGCTCATTAAATACAGATTTGACTGGCTTGAGCTTTAACTTTGCTCTATGATATAAATCTAATATCACGTGCATCTGCCATCAGGAAAACTGCTCATTGGACGACCAGAATTATTAAAGTGGTTTTGAAGTATTTAGGGGCTTCAAAGTAGAATGGTGACAGGAAATGAGGAAAGACAGAGATGATGAATAACTCATGTATTAGGGTGCCCCCTTTATTATTAGTTTTTGTTTTTTTAGGAACGATGACATGGTAAACTCTAAGCCTGTCAAGATATTTTATAGGTGCACCATGTAGTTTTGGAAAAGAAATTCCAACTCAGAAACATTTACAATTTTAAGACACTAATAATACAGCTCTTATTGGATATATTTCCATAACTGAGTAAACAAGCTGTCCTCAGAGGGAAATGAAGGTCCCCAGGACACTGTTTACAGCTTGAAAGGTGGCTACTTAGAAGGGTTCTGCAAATATAAACAAAGTCAGACAGTATGAAATTGCGTTGTCCTTTGCAGACGGGTTTGTTTCTTCAGTTTATTCAGTCGTGGAAATCAATGAATTAAGATTTTTCTCGTTTTATTAAGATTTCTTCCCCAAAACTACAAAGTGCACCACTGATCATCAGCATCATGAATCTGTCCTCTTGCCCCCTAAAAACCGATAATAGCCATTGAAAATCCTGGTTCCTGGTATCCATTCCACAACAAAAACACAATTTATGATGCACACACAGACTATAGCCAAACTTCTTTTATTTAGATATTATATATTTAATAAGTCAAAATAATGTAAACCCTGTATTTTTTTACTTTTAAGTTACAGGTTGCAACTACTGAGATAGAAAGCTTTTGCAGAGAGAAGCTCAAAAATACAGTTTTCCTTAGTGCAGATGCCTCAGGATATTATTGAGCTTAGATCCACACTTTGGCCTTTCTTCTCTTTTTTATTTACTACCCCACTGCGTACCTACCTCTGACCTCCCACTGTGTCTCTGTCTTGTCTGTCTTTTGATTGTCTGATTGTCTTTGTTCTCTACCTGTCTTTCTCTTGGTTCATCTGCCTGTTTTACTGCAGCTTTGCATCGTTGCGTTACCTGTTGACCTCATCTCATTACTCCTTTTTACAGCTGTTCGGTGTCTTCTGTCCTGTCTTAAAAAAATCATTTTGTTTCTAGTGTGGAGAGTGAATACATGTCCCTTTTTTCTTGTCTTGAAATGATGCTCTGTAACACACTATTTTCTCCATTTCATGTGGGCCTTTGCTGTGGTTCTCTCTCTCATTTTGAATCTCATTCTCAACTCCATTGTATCTCATTGTCGCAGCAGCATTCAATGCCGCACCCCTACAGTGGCGGCGCAGGAGGAGCAGGAGGGAGCATCCCCCTCTCAACTCTCCCAGACCCCGCGACTCTTTTCTTCCCCTCCATCCCTGAGAGGCCTATTTCTTTCTCGCCTCCTCCCACTGGGCCTCCTAAGGCCTACAACACCCAGAGACGCAAGAGCACGTCCATTCTTGAGGCCCATACCCGTCACTTCCAGCCTGCCTACCCTCGCTATGGGAGCAGCCTGCATCCCTTCTCTGGGATGGAGGGAGTTGAGACCCCCTCACTGTTCATGGTGAATCCCGGTTTTGCAGCAGCTGCTCAAAGACTTGGTGTCGGGGAGCCGCTCCATCTCCCAGGACAATCGGACCCAAGTCTGTACAGCTATAAAGACATGAGAGCAGAGCATGAGGAAGCAGTGAGGAGATTAAGTCTAAATCAAGCTGCCTTATTGGACCATTATGAAGCAATGGCATATGGAGGATACCCAATGACTGCACACCAGCTTGGCCACTTGAGTTTCCATCAACAGAGGCAAGCAGCAGCTGCAGCTGCTAGTATGGGTTTCGATCCTGGTCCTCTACCTCAACCAGGGTTCTTGCACCCACACATCATGCAAAGAATGAGTGCACACAGCCCGATCCCTACACCCTTAACTCCCATGAGTGCACCCACCGTTGGTTCTGCTCCTTCTTCATCATCTGATGGATGCTATCCACCACAACATACGTCCCAGTCCCCTTTCCCTATTTCTGCACCTCCTGTAATGGCCGACACCCCACAACCAACAACTGGAAGCGTCTTTGAGTTCCATTTAGCAGCAGCCGCTGCAGCTGCTGCTGGAGACCCGAGCCTCCTGGCATCCAGACTATTCCGGGCCCGAAGGAGCTCCATGGACCTCCCTCTAGAGGACAACACTGGAACTGGATCAGGCGGTTCAGGCACGTACAGCCGTCTGCAGCCAGTGACAGAAGAGCTGTACTCATACGTCAGTCCTGAGCTCCCCTTACCTCCAGGAAGTCTTCTTCTCCACCACACAGGTTTAAAAGACAGAAGCCCAGACCCTTCTAGTGACTCTATGGCCTCCTCTGATGCTGGAGAGTTCCAGTCACCTCCTCCCCCACCTCTCCTCCCTACATTCGACTCCTCAGCTGCTCAGTCCATCCCTCACTCATCCTCCGCCGCGCTCTACGATTCATCCAGCGGAGCGTTTTCCATAGATCCCCAGGGACATCCACCCTCCATGCAGAGCTTTCTCCCTCCCACTCCATCCTCTGAGCTCCCGCCTGGGGGAGCTTCATCGACTCAGCTGGAGTCGCTGATCCAGAGTGCCTGGGCCCGGCATGGCGGGGTGGTACCAGCCCAACCTGATATGACATACCATGAGTCATTGCTGGCCATGCAGGCTGCTAACCCCACTCTGGTACTGAGTTAAAACCCTAAAATCACCCCTAGACCTCTGGGTCAGTTACTAGTTGAAATTACATAAGTTGCTTTTTTGGCAAAGATCCACAACCAGCTGTTCATATATCGTGTTTGCCACATTATGGCTTTCTATAAATTGTTAGCATTTCATAGATTGAGAATTTCACATATAAAACCATTATTACATTAATTTCTCATCACCTTGTGGCAATTGTAAACAAACAAATGTATTGTTTCGCATAGATAGGTAGAAAACAGTAAAGTGTATCCTTCTGTGAAAAGCAACTGAATTATTAACTTAATAGTAATTTGATCCAGAGGCCATTACACCAATCCCTATTTTGTTTTTACCTGACCAACCCACGAGCCCCAGCTCATGCTTACTTGTCATCATTAAGTCTTTGGTTGTGATTTTAGACCCGACAACCCGAGTCATATCAACACTACAGAGTGAGTCTCATTATCTGCCTTCAAAATGTCTCACATTATTCATTCCATGACACTGTTTGCCTAAAGAAAAAGAATCTGTAGAAAAGTGTTAGTCAAGAGCTTTAGTTAGCAGTACTTAAAGGATTTATAGGTGGAGGCATGGAGTCAGTATGGAGTCCTAGGAGTGCCATTAAAAAACAGCAAATCTGTAAAATAATAAGACAATAAATGTGGAGATGTAAAGCAGAATAGATACATAAAAATACAATTAAAAATATTTTAAAATGAATAATTAAATACAGAAATGAATCTGTACTCATATAATAATATATGATAAATGGACAAATCCATGTCAAAAATAAATGAAAGTGTATATAATTGCTTTATGTTGTTATTTGTCATTTTATATAATTACATTACATTATTTTTTTGATTATCTCTATAAATCAAATTTTTCTTATTTATGTATTTATTTATTTGTCTTTATATTTCTACAAATCTCAATTTCTAATGTATTCCTTTATTAATACTTCTTTATGTATCCACATTTACTTTCTTATTCTTTTACTGATTTATTCTTTTTTTTTATGGCACTTCTATGACTCCATACAGAAGCACATCTGGGTACAACCAAAACCAGAAACACTGGATTTCAACATAAGAGCCAGTATTGTTAGTCAAGTACTAATTATTTTAAAATCAACATTCAGAAGGTAGACGTTGAGACAAACTCTGGTGTACAAGCTTTATAAGCAAACAGTCTAAGCCCCCTTCCTTTCTGTTTTTTTGTTTGTATTTGATTTATTTGTTGGTATCAGTAAGTAATATTTTGTTTGTATGTTCATATATGAATGTATATGAGAAATGTGTGTTTGTAAGGGTATACTATGTGGTATACCTGCATTTTTGCTCGTACAAATCCAAAGTCCATCGGTCTTAAGACAACTTAAACTACCTCTAAAGTCTATGTAAAAACACCTGCACATTGAATATTATGTTTTGAATCTAAGGACATCATTGAAGTGTGGTGACGCTGTGAGACTTTGTTGATTTGTACAGACAAACACACAGAAACATACAACAAAACCAAGGGGGCTCAGACAAACTGAGCAATGTAACCATGCAGGTAGACATTTCATTTGTATATTTTGGATTCTTTCTGTTGTTTTGTGTTGTAATAACTAAAGATCTTGGCTTTAAGTCAGTTCTTTATTATAGCATAGGGTGTTGTCATTTCCGGCCTGTCTGGAAATCAACTTCCTACTCAAGGTTCAAAGGTCACATTTCAGTTGAAATTCATTAAACCCTTAGAATGCTGATATTATCTGTGTCACTTTTACTTTCTTTGTTATTTACTTTGAACCACTTATGATCTTTCCTTTAATTTCTTTAATCTTTATCTGTCATTTCTTCTGTTTTTCTTTCATGTCACTTAAGTTCGCTTTCTTTATATACATTTTATTTATTAGATACTTGTGCTGTGAAATTCTTGAGTATGTTTTTGTGACTGCCTATGTAGGATGTTAGAAAAAGGTAGGTATCCGTGTGTCTGGTGCAACATACTTGTAGAAGATCCCACCACACTTTGTAAGGGTGGGCTTCATGACAAGTAGAAAGTTGCAAACAGCCTTCTAAGGGTTCGGTCAATAAGCGGTCATATTTGTGTGCAGGCAGCTGTAGATTATTCGAAGAAGCCAGAAAGGAAATATACAGCCATGATTTCTTGGTGCTCACTGCTTAAGCAGTTGGACTTTTCTTTAAGGATTGGTCGTATTCCCAGGATATATATATATATATATATATATATATATATATATATATATAAAATCACTACGCCATGATAAATTTATCATGGCGTAGTGCTGAGGATAAATCGAGGGGTCAGTGCTCTCTAGTCTGGTGGTATGGCACTAAAATTAAACTTTGTTTCACCATCTTAAATAGCCACGAATAGATAAGGATGAAGATGAAAATCTTTTAACATAAGGCGAGGTTGCTTATACCGCGTTTGTCCACAGGGGGCGTCAGAATCACCAAAAAGGAAGTTACTTGTAGTCACTTTAAGTTCAGGAATTCTGTTTTTAGTGTCAGTATTGCAGCTTCTACTTTGTGCTCCATTGACTTATTATCACTGCCAATCACTTAGGATCTGACCTGCATGTTGAAAAACCCCCTGTACTTACACCCTGCCTAACCCAAGTACTGTGCCTGTACTGTTGTACCCGCTACACTACAAGCTGTGTATACGTGTATACGCATACAGTATGTGCATATATCTGTTGCCGTAATACATCGATGTGTTGTCTGTGCGTGCATGAGTGCATACACAAGAAGAAAACATAGAACTGATCAGTATAGAACAGCAGAAGTACCTTGTGTTTGCAGTCATGTACAGTCTCTAATCCATGAGCTACAAACATGTTCTGATTATTTCTTGATTTTTCTCCTTCCTTGTTGCCAATCTCTTGATTTCTCACCCCTATCCTCCATCCTTTTATATCCCACAACACCTCCTCCTGTCTGTCCATCTTTCTCTTAATCTGTTTCTCAGCAGCAGGTTCAGGCACCCACCACTCATTCTCCAGGACCCCCTCTGGTCCCCGCCACCAGCCAACCAGCTCCTCCTGGGACTTCCCAACATGTAAGGAAAACAATGGAAGTAACCCAAAAACTTTAGACATTTTATGCATCCTAACTTTGTTTTACCCAGCTCTCATTTTATCTCTTTCCTCACACTTATAATCCCCTCAATGTCCAAACCCCATGATAAAATACAAAAATAACTCCACCCTATTTTTGGTCTCATTCAGTTTTGACTAAGATGTCAGCTTTCTCTTTGAAGTCGTTGCCTTTGCTTTAAGGTATCCACAGTAACTCCCACAGAGCTGGCACTTTGCCTGCAGTAGAAGCACACTCTTTTTGAAGAACTGTTTGCCCTCAGCACAAACCGCTGCTATGAACTGATTGCAGGCCTAAAATGATTTGATTGAGCGTGAAAGTCGATGTTAATCAAAGATCAAACATTTCTCATCAGAAAAAGATGGAATGTATTAAGTTCTTTTATTTGAACTAGCAAAACAAGCAATCGCCCATGATTACGCTCGCCATGTTTACATGAAAGTTGTATTCAAAACCTTCACATTGCATTCACATTTTATGACTTGCCAATAATCATGAGAGTGCTGTCACATGGCTTAAAACTTTAGTTTGTTTTCATAGCCAACATCAAGGCAGGAAATTAAAAATAAAGTGGATAATATATAACTGAAATTAATGAGATTAATTCCCAGCTGGTATTTTCCATATCATTTTTGTTTCTAATAACTGGGATTTGAGTTTATCCAGGTTATATAAGCAGGACATGAACTAGAAAAAGTATCAAACCTAAAATGTTTATATTAATATACTTATATCTAAATTGAATTTCCTCTCTTCTTTCCTCTGCTCTCTCTCCCTCTCTCTCTGTCCAGGTCGTTTCATCCAATCATAGTATCACATCAGTTCAGAGCCCCACGCACACGCCTCTGCCACAGGCGCCTCCACAGGTATGTAAAGAACAGTAGCAGCGCTTATTGAATTATTTATTGAACACAATGCTTCATAAACACATTCCCAATGCACACAAGCTGACTGGTGCTGGATTAACTTCAAAATTGCTGTACATGACGCAAACAGCTATCTGCTTATAGATGAAGTAATTATGCACACACATGCTAAAGTATAAAAGCACAAGCAGTGACTCAACAGCTTTCTTTAATACACCTCAGGGTTAGTTTCAGTTCCAAACAACCCTCCATCAGTGTTGTTTCCCCATAGTCTCCATATCAGATGTATTTATACAGACCTATACACTCCTTACTAACCACTCAGAGGTCATTTGATCAGATATTTCTATGACTTTTCAATTCAGTCATGTACCCAGTCGACAGGCAGTTATGTAATCAACTAGTCATGTTGACAGTAAACATTCCAGTCGTTTACCTTTTTCTAAGTTCATATTCAATGTCATTCTCGGTCTGTGTGGTACTATCGCATGTTGTGCTCGTCTTGAATTGCTTCTTTTTTCACACTAAACTTTTTCATCAGCTCAGCTTGTTTCTTCTATTTTTCTTTCCATTCTCCGGCTCGCTCATTGGCATGCTGCCTGTGCTCATCACTGGGTTTGTTTTTATGTGTATTTATACATGCCTACTTGTCTTTGTTGGTATGCTTATGGTTTTTGCAAAAAACGGATGTATGTATGTGTCTGTGTGTGTTTTTTAGTTTTGTGATCTCAGTCCGGCTCCCAGTATAGAACATCTTTTTCTTCTGTACCAGCTAGCTCTGGTTCAGGTACCATTACATATGGTGGTGTATGTGAATATACTGTATTTAGTGGCCCATGTGTGCCTATCCTGATGTATAAGTGTGTTTGTATGTGTGCATCTTAGTTAGTAATTGTGTGTCTACGTGATTTGGACATCCCTCTTGTTTGTATGCTGTTTAGATATAACCTTTTGTTGATGCCTATGGCCCTGTATTTCTCCTTTGTTCACCCCAGACGTGAGCAGTGAAGAATCTTGTTTCTCCAGGCCAGTGTCCTGTATGGTGTTCTATTAAAGAAACAAAAGAAATATTCACATTCTTTAGAGTCTTATGTAGCATTTTGTAAATTGATATATCATCTGCAAAGTGAGCAACGCAGCATGCAAAATCTCCAGTTGCCGACGTGTTAATTATTAGACAGATGTACGTCAGAAGGTTTAAGTGCATTTTATCTTGTATCTATGAAGGGAATTGATTATGAAGAATGATTCACAATGACTTCAGCAACTTCAAAATTAAGTTAATAAGCTTGGCATGGCTACTGATGTTTAGCTTTAGATCTCTGTTATGCATAAATAGACAAAAAAAACTACAGTGAAAGTCATTTAAAGGTACCCTGTGGATTTTTTGACGCTAGTAGCACTTAAGGGCAGTCGTTTTGTGAGCGGGTGCCTGTTTTGTTTGTCAATTGCACAAGGTAACATGAGGGTCACAACACAAAGTCTTGCCAATTGTTTCACACTGTTTCACTGATTGACAGATGGCTGTAATGCTCCAACATACACAGCAATGCCCCAACAAAGGCAGGGAGGAAGAAGGCTGCTCGCAAGTAAACATGGATGTACAGTTGCCTTTTGTAAATGTCATTTTACTTTGTTAGACGTCGAGGATTCACATAATGCCTTTTGTTGAGTAACACTGAATGTAGACATAACTTTTGTTTGTTTACAAGAAAACTCCCCATGGCACGTTTAAATCACCACACCATGTTAAAGGTACTGTACTACAAGGAACTTTTAGCTGTTTATGTATCATTCTTGATCTAATACCGATCCCTCTATATGACCTACATAAGCTAATTAGACCATCAGCGAGAAGATTAGCTACAGTATTTCTGGATAAATATTACAGGTATTCTTAATGCCCATTACTGGATTGGATTCCGACTAATCCAGACTGGATAAGTCATAAAACCAGAATTTTTTTTTATGGAGGAGTGCTGAGGGAGGATTTAGGGCTCTCACAGCTTGAGTAAAGAAGCTGCACTGTAGTTTGGCGGAACAACATTGCACTTAAAACAAAGTTTACTTTTCACCATCATTATCTTTTGTCCACAGAGGACAAGTACTTTCTAGTAGCTTTAGAACTCAGAACTTTGAATTTAACTCTTTGCACCTGCTTGCCACCTAGTGAAGATTAGCAAAGTATTTTTGCCTGCATTGAATCCAAACCATGGCTATTTAGGCATCAATTCATTGGCCAATTTTCCCAGAAGTATTAGAGCTGTGTGAGGAAACATCTGTTGGTAGCCCTGTGTCTCAGTTTTTATATGGTTTATAGCTGTACTCAACCTTGTCTGTAGAGATCTAAGTTGTTTTTGGTTGCATGATCTTAGAGTCTTGTGTGTTTTATACAGTCGTCCTGTCATAGAGTTTGCTGTTCCATTTGAGATGTTGTCACTAATAGGCTTGATCAATGTCCCAGTTGTCGTCTTGCTCGGAAAGTTTTTTCTTAAGTTTCTCAGAGTCAAACGTGTCAGTAATGGGTCAGTGAGCTATGGGTGGCCCTTTGTCCTGGTCTCATGATTTATTATGGAGATCAGTGCTCACAAGCTTTATTTATTGTTTGATGTGTATAAACCAACAGTCAAACTAAAGACCAGCTTCAGCTCACTATTCCATCACCACGCCAGTTGACTTTAAATCTGTCATCACATCTGATCACTTGTCGGGTTTATCTACTTCCTCACCCTCCCAGTGACGTTGCTGCCCCCCTTTCCCTCACTTTTTTCCTCCTACCCGTCCTCTGCCTCATCTACATTCTTCTTTCTCCTTTCTTTTTCCTTTCTGCCTCCCCCTCTTCCTCTTTCTGGCCCTTCCTCCTCTTTTCAGCCCAGTGTAACTCCGTCTACCGTTTCCTTGGTGACCCTGCCCTCTGCGTCGCCGTCCCTCCCTGTCGTGGCGTCCCCTCCCTCTCCTCTGCCGCTCCCTGTTGGGGTGTTGCCTACTATTTCCCCTTCTCCTCCTCCTCCTCCTCCTCCTCCTCCTTCTTCTGTGCCCACACCTGTGCCTCAGCCATTGGCCACCGTGGTGCCAATCATCAGTGTAGTCACCGCCCCGCCTGATACTCCCATGGAACCCCTTCCCCAGGTACTGGACAGTCAAAGCCCACCACTGGATGTGTTGTCCCTGTTCACTGTGCTCACAACTGCCGAAGTTGAATGCTGCAAAGAGCCTTGGATTGTTTTTATGGTCCGAGATGTGTATGGAAGGGAAGCTTTTTTGTCTGCATATTATATATATTGTTTCTCAGACAAGATTATTCTTATGTTGAAACCTTACTTTTACCTGGGAAGTTTGCTCATCCGAGATTCACTCAAACTTGTCGTAAATCACTCGTTTCACCCTCGCGAGATTTCATCATCACCTGTTTTGCCCTTTGTGCGGAAGAGTTTCATTCACAAAAATCTTGCCCGAGAGAAAAAGGAATAATTTGATGCCACGGAGCCTCAAGTCCTGCTGCCAGAAATCAAATTCAGCAGTTTCTAGAGTTGTATTAGAGGACCTGAAGCTCCAAACTGTCCAAACTGTAACAGTTAGATGCTAAAAGTTAAAGGGTCATTCATGTCAAGTAATTGTGATTCAATCGAACAAGTGTTTTCCTCTTGTGAAGAAAGGCAGACTATCTGTGCATGACCCAAAGGACAGGTCTTGACCACTGAAATTCCCTCAAATACAAGGTACAAGGAAATTAATTTGTCTTCTGTGTGCCAGCGATAAGGACTGATTTACTTAAAAATCCACAATTGAGCAACAATTGTTGGAAAGGTTCCCTGAGTTGTTTATGTGATGTCACTGAGCCAGTGAAAGATTTAAAACATGCTGCAGGAGACAGTTGGTCTACTGGTCTGCTAATGATGTCTAATAGAATCAATCAATTACTGTCCGCAGAATTTCTTTTTGGTCCAAGTTAAACATTTTTTATTTCTATGAAGTCATTCATAAATTTGATTATGAGACAAGGTTGCATGTGTTTTTGAAAATACTGTATGAATACAATCTTTCTGTGGCAGCTCCTGCTTTGCTCCTTTTTGTTCCATGCTCTAGTTTTAGTTCTTTATCTCAAAACTTGCTCTATCTAGTTAGTTTTTCTTTTACTTTTGTCAAACTTTGCTTTTATTCCATGCTTTCCTCAAGTTTCCCTGGTGTTTGGTGCTGACACCGATCATACTGTGTGTGTGTATGTGCCTTTTCATGTGACTGTGTGTGTGTTGCAGTCTGCCTCTCAGTCTTCAGAGCTGTCCCAGTCCCAACTACAGCCACCTCAAGTTCTCTCATCTATAGAGAGGTAATACATGCATCCACGAGCAAACTCTCACAGAATTACTGATTGTGAAGCTCACACTCTTCTTTTTTTTCTCTAACTAAATGTGACCTTTGTGTGTCCTCTCTCCCTCAGCGGCCATTCTGAGACTTCAGGCCTGAGCGACGGCAACGAGGGAGGAGGAGGTCGTCACGAGGGTCGCTCCACCAAGCGTCATCAGAGACGTTCTGTTCGAAGTCGATCACGCCATGAGAAGCTTGCCAAGGCCAAACTCAATGTTCTCAATGTAATAGCACATCCTATAAATCCTATTTACACTGTACCACTGTGGGTATTTATTGGTTTTTACAGAGTTATGGGTTTCAGTAAAACTAATGAGCATCTAATCAAATAATCATCTGTTTACTCCTTCTTTCTGATTGCCTTTTTCTTTATCTGTGTTCATGTGTGTAGATCTCCAACCGAGGGGACAGGGTAGCAGAGTGTCAGCTGGAGACCCACAACAGGAAGATGGTGACTTTCAGGTTCGACCTTGATGGAGACAACCCTGAGGAGATTGCTCAAATCATGGTACACACAGTCCACCACTCTTTTTATTCATTCACTCTCTCCAACCATATTAACAGGGCTGTATAAAGACCTGAGTATGATTTACTTTCAAGTTTCCCTGCGGTGTGTGTGTGTGTGTGTCCAGGTTCAGAGTGAGTTTATCCTGGAGAGTGAGAGGGAGTCGTTCATTGAGCAGGTCCGAGAGGTGATTGAGAACGCTGATGAGAAGGGTCTGGAGAGAGACACAAACAGTCAGGTAAATAAAACCCTGACACTTTAATTATCCCTCTCTTCCCCTGTTTACCTTCTTCTTTGTGTTTTTTTTTTTGATAGAAAAATGCTAAAATATTTGCTTTTTCATGAAGTCTTTATTGCTTTTGTACAGTTTGTGTGCATACATTTTTGTCTTGTTGATTTACAGATGGCAGGTGATAAGGTGCAGCAGATTCCTGCTATATCTGTCCCCATGCAGGTAAAAACAACAATATGAAAAGCCTTAGAATAACAGTAACACTGGGTTTAGTGTCAGGAGCAACAGGGCAGCACAGGTTGTAAATGTCTGTGTCCTTGAGCACAGTAAATGTACAAGAAATATATCACATTTACTCTGTGAAGCTCCATTAAGCTTCCTGTTCATTAACTTTGTAAATATTAGTTTGCATGTTATTCTCTTATAGAGTAAAAGATAACAATGACATTTATCGACATTCTTCTCTTCCCAGACATCCCTCCCAGTGCAACAGCACAAGTGGTCCACTCAGCAGGTCGGAGGTTCATCGTCAGCCCTGTACCTGAAGCAAGGCTGAAGGAGCAAATGTTTCCCACCGCGTCGTCTCCTGCCCCTGCACCTCCTGTTGAAACAGGTCAGGACTGTGTGTGTCTCTCTGAGAGAGAGAGAGAGAGAGAGAGAGAGAGTGAGAGAGAGAGAGAGAGAGAGAGAGAGAGACCTTTAAAGGCCAACTAGCAATTCAGTTGTTTTCTTTTCCAAAGAACTGGGTTTTGTTTACAGCCTGTCCACCAATGTTTCTTGCACCGTCGGACTCCCAGATAAGAAGTCTGCGTTAAATAATTAAATTAAAACATTTTGCTGAAATGTTATAATGATAACCCACAAAGAAAGAAATACAAGAATAAGACCCAGGCAGTAAAAAATACAATAAAACAACAACTGAATTTTCCTTAAACTCACAAATTAAAGTGTACTTAGCCACTAACGCTTATCAGATTAAGCTGTAATGCTTTTAGAGGAAATTGCCCAAATGTTCCGGCCAAATGCAATAACACACTGGCATTTATTAAATTGATAGCATGGGATCTTGTGCTGGAACATTAGAATGTAAAACTGTATCCAATCTTGTGTCAGATATTGGGGAATTTAAACATTGTGCTGTTAAAATATATCAAAAATACATTTTGCATCATACAATGTTTAAAAAAACAAAAGGAAGTAAAGCAGTAATTAAAAAATGTTTCTTAATCCTTTTTCTATTTTCTAAATAATACAAAGAGGATCTGGCATAATTTGTTAGTGGATTCACATAACTTTGCAAACAGATGGGGACTAATCCAGTCAGGATCAAGTGGTTCACCATCCTCTCCTCTCCACACTCTGACCTCGACACATGCTGAAACCTAGATTTCCTGAGTGGGATTCAAACCTAGAATTACTAGTAAGTCTCTGACGTAACCGTCACAAGAAGGCCCTCTATGTAAGCCAAACGTAGCCTTTAAAAGAGAAATCCAGGAATTCAGCATCAACTCAACATTGTTGGATCATTGACTGTATAAAATAAGGACTGAGCTTTCAGGTCTGAAAAGTGAAGCCAAAGCATTCTTTTGGCCAGCAGGGAGTGAGTCGACTAGTTGCAAAATGTCTGATTGGATGTAAGCCATTGAGAAAATGACCCTACTTCTCACTTGATTTATTACCTCCGTAAACAGTTTCCTAATGAGTTTATAGTCTCAATCGCTAGTTTCAAGTTTTCGTCAATACAGCAAGATGTTCATTTAGAAAATTGTGGTCCCATTTAGAGTAAAATAGATGATGAATCAGGGTACAGGCTACCTGTGATGTTTAAAATAACACTCAATTTCAATTGGCAAGTCAATAAAACCAGGTATTGTTAGGTTAAGGATCATCTTACAGTGAACAGGACGGATTCTTGGGGTTAAACCCGTGTTTCTTTTGTTCCAGTTCTTCCTGCTTCTGTCCCACCTTCATCTCAGACTCCAGGCCAAAGTTTGGCGTTGTCCCAGTCTGCCGGAGCAATCAACTTACGACAAGCCTTCTCTGAGCTCCAGCAGAGCCAGAATCAGTTTGACTCTGGTCCCAGCACGGCCCCGGCTTCCATCCACTCCACCCATCCTCCTTTGCAGCCTGCAGCGGCTTCTGTCCCCTCACAGGCCAGCGCAGTCACTCCTGCTGTGGATCTCACTGCTGGTCTTGTCCCTATGAATTTAAACCAGGAGCAGGTCTTGGAGCCCTCCCTTCCTCCCCCTTCCTCCACCATTCCTTCTTCTGTGCCCGCTGTCTGTCTCAGCCCCCCTTGTTCCTCCTCCCCTCCTGCCACCGTGGTGAATCAGTCCATCCTTCAGTCACAGCTGGGGATGCAGGCTGTGTCGCAACCCCAGGGACAGGTGCAGGTCCAGGGGCAAGCACAAATTCAGCCCCAGGCTTTCACCCAGCCTCCATCTCAAACTGTCTCTGCTGTCATTGCTACTTCTTCCACTTTACCACCGGCCAGCATCCCACCAACAATGCTCACCTCTCCTCCCCCCACCCTCACTGCTCCCCTTGTATCCTCTCCCCCCTCCACTCTTACATCCACTGAAGTCTTGTCCTCAATCTCTCCCAACTCCTCCTCTGCCCCTTCCCTCTCCTCCACTGTCATCCCCACTACTGCCATCCCTGGCCCTCAACTTGCTCCCTCTGCCGCCTCCCAACACTCTTCCCCTCCCTCCTCCACCTCCTCTGCTGCTGTGGGGCTCCAGCCAGTGACCACCAATGTTCCTTCAGTGCAGCCAACTTTGATGCACTCCCAGCCGCAGACAGCAGCCTTACCTGGGCAGACACACACACACTGTGGGGAATGCGATGCGAGGTAAGAAGAGGCCGATATTTCTTTATTTAGTTTCTTTACTTTGTTTAAGTTGTAGATCATTCAGTGATATCTTTCTCAGGTGTGAGGCTGAGTCCCAAGGCAAACCTGACGACATCCAAGCCCTAGAGAAGAAACTGCGCTCTCTCTTCATGGACCTCGGCGGAGGAGTGCCACCCACTCAGGGGGACATCGTAGCTGCTGACCCTGCCTCTGTAGCCTCCATAGGAGGTACCTCCTCCCCTATAGGCCCCTGCTCTACCTCCAGCACATCTGTCACCACACCTGGCTCCACCCTGCCTGCCAATCCCCCTCAGCCCCCCTCTAGCCTCGCGCTGGGATCACCTGCTCCAATCCAGGGCCCTGGAACACCTATCTCCACCCCTGCACAGATTGGTAGGTAGATGGGTGTGTGTTTCTGAATATAAGATTATGTTAGTTACCGTGTGTTTTGATAATTTTGCTTGCTGGCTTTCAGTTTCTACAGTCGTCCCTGCTTCGTCCTTTGGCCAGACCACTCCATCCAAAACCCCCTTATCCAGGGTACCGGTGAGTGATTAGCTGAAGAGCGGGTTAAACCATTTATTGTTGGATTTTTTAAAAATGTAATTCTATGATCCGCTATCAGACCAGTGTTTGTTTTTAAAATACATTTCCTGGTTAATTTACAGATAAAGGTTAAGAAGTCAGCGATGATCTAATCTTTAGAATGTATAGGTGTTTCTACTCACTTTCCTTACAACTCATCTGGCATGTAAATTCCTTTTAACATTCTCCACAATGAACACCATTCTCATAACCTCCTCTACGGATCTCTTCCCTCTCATTTCTCCCACTCTGTCTCTTTCTCATCACCTCTCTGTCTCTGGGATTAGGCCAGTTCTCCTCCTTCAGAACTCCTGCCATCTTTCCCTGGACCTTGTCTAATACAGGTGTTTTTTTGCTCATTTTTAGATTTTCCAATGCAATGCAATACTGTATTCATACTGAGCCTGTAATGCTTATGATTACAGTACCATGTGGCATCTGGTGTGTGTGAATTGTGCTTCTGCTGTGTAAAAAAACATGTGATTAAAGTGACTATTGGATATTTTTAAGGCTAGCAAAACCACAAACTGTTTAACTTTAAAAGAAGATGATTAATTTTGATTACACATACACAGAAGATACAAATTAAATATGCAAATCACATCAAACTGTACAGATGTTCAACATTCCAAAACAACTGAATGCCCATCAGAATATATGTCAGTCGAGCTCAATGAGGGAGAAGAATGTAACATCAAACAGATATGATAAACTGCAACTTTGAATGAAGAAAAATTATGGAGGATGAAACTAATAGGACTGGAGAGAGGCTGGTTCAGAGTTGGACAGAGAGAGACAGAGGTGGCGGGCAGACAGCCGTAGGACCGGGTAATTCAGGGCAGAGAAGACACTGAACTGACTGTAACTTCCAGACTGTTTTGTTGTGCCTGTGAATGCTGCCGTCCCAAAAATAGACCTCTTATTTAACCGCTGAACAATGAGATATGACTCTCGGCTCTTCTATGAAAAATCTGACCTGCCAAGTTTCCGACACTCACTCCTCTTCCCTTATGTAACTCTCATGGGTGAGACTGTCCTGTTTGATTAAGATAATCCTGCTGTAGTCGAAGCTCACGCGGGACTTGATTTTAATGATTTCCTTTTTAATTGCAGTTAAAATACTCAGGAGAATAAAATACCTTGTTTGTCCTCTAAATTGCCTTACCTTTGTTTGTGTGTGTGATTGCACAGGAGAGCGCTCTGATTTAGAGTTTAATGAAGTATTTGAGTAAAACAAAAAACTTTTGGCTCCTTTAATTACGATTTGCTCGTAATCATTAATTAACAAACCACAATTTGTAAACCAATAAAATCATATCTGCCGAATGCCAGTCCATGTGTGCTTTTGGCTGAGTTGTGCTTCTGTTCAATTCATTTGTTCAATTCATCAACTTCAGTCTCTG
Organism: Pagrus major; assembly: GCF_040436345.1. Classification (NCBI taxonomy): domain Eukaryota; kingdom Metazoa; phylum Chordata; class Actinopteri; order Spariformes; family Sparidae; genus Pagrus; species Pagrus major. The sequence goes on from NC_133228.1 coordinate 15,373,141, forward strand.
TGCGTGTGTTTGTTTATTTCTGTGTGTGTCTTGTCTTTTTCCAGTCCCAGCAGCCTCTGGAGGACCTGGATGCTCAGTTGAGGAGAGCTCTGAGCCCAGAGACCGTTCCTGTCAGCACACACACACAGGTAAACACACACATGTTTGGATATTATTCTGTAAATCATGTTCTATTTCACTGCTAACCCGTTTTGTTTTCTCCTCACGTTAACCACAGGCCTCTCACAGTGGCATTCCTTCAGTGGGACACAGTATGTATATTAACAAATCTATTAATCTATGTATCTGTCTCTATATCTGTGCGTCTGTCTAATATTTGTAAAAATCTGTCTTTTAGTTCCCTTTTCTCTGGAGGAAGACACTGTGTCCTCTCGTGCTCCTGGAATAAAACTGGGAAGATTTCAGGTGAGATTTCTGTCACGGACCACACATGACATGTCATGGGTCAAAGGGTCAGTTGATATAATAACCGTAGCCTTGATCCCAGCTGAAAAAGGCTATTAGAAACTTTCCATTTCAAGTATATTCTTACAGGAAGAGTCTGAGAATCTGTTAAATTAGGTATGAATCTTACAAATTGATCAATTTGCAGAAATTTCTAGTACTTTACAACTTGTTCCACATTTGTGTCATTCCTTTAGATTGTTAGCTTTCAGGTGGCTTTCTCACAACAAATCTCGCTACCTTAGAAAGCAGATCTGTTAACCTTTTTTCTTTTTTGAATAAAAATAAAGTTTCTGCGGGTCCTTAAAAAGTCTAATAGTCTAAAATCCAATAATCTGAATTTTAAGCCTTAATTTGTCTAAAACACAGGTTTGACAGTTCTTAAAAAGAGCACACACAGCTAATACGTCGCGATGTGAGGTGTTGGATAACGTGGTGTCTAAAAATATATCTCTTTCTGGAGGAAATATGTTTAAATTGCTTCTGTTAATGTTACTTTCATTTAAAATTCAAGTTCAACTAGGTTTGGCTCAAGAATAGTGCATTTAAGGGTTGGTTGAAGTCTATTGGAAATTTGAAACCCGCTACATCTTGTGCAAGAAAACACTCAAATTAGGGAACAAAGGAATTGGAATCACATGGGAAGTCAGAAAAACTTAAAAAGCCACAAGCAAACGCCTGCAATCAGCCAGCATTGTTCTGTATTCACATTCGGAGCTTCACAAAAGTCTGGCCCTAGCACGACCCACTCAGCGCCAACAACGTTAACTCCTGCAACTCCAGTAAGCAAGTCTTATATGTACTTGTTGAAACCTGCAGAACCCCAGTAATGAACCTAGAGGTAGCACAGTTCATAATTGGGAAGAAAACCTGCTGAACAGTTTAACAGTAGCAGTTAAGTAATGCTGTTTTTCTCTGTTGCATCATCCTCTTTCTCTTACTCCTCTCACCGATTAGGTCTCCTTGGCTGCTGAGGAGCCTCCTGTCAAACCCCCGGCCTGCACTGAATCTTCCTCCACCACCTCCTCATCCTCCTCGTCTTCTTCCTCCTCGTCATCCTCCAGCCTTTCCAGCCCGGAGAACACACTGCACAAGGACTCCTCATCTCCTCTGAGAGGGGGAGGAGGAGGAGGAGGAGGAGGACGGGGAGGAGATGTTGTGGACGGACTCCCTCAAAGGACTCTGGGAGTCCAGGCCTCACCCCTCACCTCACCCTGCCCCTCTCCTAAGCCCACCACGACCATCGGACGCTTCCAGGTATTTCTGGGGTTTCTTTCTAGGTACTACACAAACTCAAAACTTTCCATTCGCTCATTATTTCATCCAATATTTGGCTTTTGTATTTCAGGTTACCACCAACTCAGAGGCCCGTGTTGGTAGATTCTCAGTAAGTCGTGCCCCTGAGCAGATACCTGAGCCCAGGCAGACCCCTCAACCCGCTGCGCAGGCAGCTAATGGACCCAGTAATCCGGGGCAGCTTTTGAGTCCAGACTCTGCTCATAAAGCCTCGCTGCCTAGTCTAAACAACAACTCCTTCAATAACTCCTACATCAGCAGTGACAACGACTCTGAATTTGAGGATGAAGACTTCAAACGGGAAGTCGGCCGACTCCGAGAAAAGCAAGTTCGCCCTTTCTGTCTTCTCTAAAAATCTAAGAGGAAATACAGTTCTGTTGCCCCACCAACACTTTCTTTATCGAGGTTAACTGTTTTGTAGATTTTGCTCTCGTCTTTCTTCTCCCTCTGCGCCCCCCAAAATAGTAGGCTGTGCTCTGCTTCTCTTTTCTCCTCTTCTTTTTCCTCTTTCCTCACCCTCAAGAACGAGGTCAAGAACTCACTTTCTTTCATTACTTCTTTCGCTTCTTCTTTTCTGGAAATGTTCAGCGCTCCCTCCAAAACTGGTTCCTCACCCTCATTATCACTTTCTTTCTTTAACCTGTTCCTCATATTTATCATTCCCTCTTCCCACCACCAGGCACATGCGTGAGATTCAGGCCCTCCACTCCCGCCAAAAGGACGAAATAGATAATCTTTTCACCAAGCTGGGAAAGGTAACTCACCTTTGTTACGTCAGTACAGATACTATTAACATCATATCATATACAGTACATAGTAAACAACCGTTCCTTCCTTGGTCTTGGCGTAGGTTCCTCCGGCCGCAGTGCTCCCTCCAGTTATAGGCTTGACTGGCAGAAGGAGACGACCCACCAAAAGCAAATCCTCCAAATCGTCCAGAACCAGCTCCACCCACGGCAGCAAGAGTCCGTTACAGCCAGGTAGGCTCATGTGTAAACATTTGTATTAAAGAGCTGGTTCACCAAAAGTCCAAAGCCACATAGTTTCCTACTTACTTCCGGTGGTAACTATCCATTCAATGCAATGGTTGGTTTGATTTGTCCAGGATCCCAACACAGTGGTGGTGAATGAGATTTGTTTTTTTGTTTTTCACACAACAGAAAATAGAAAAATAAGTACATCAGCATGTTAGCACTTGGCATTGTGAGCATGTTAGCATGCTTAGAATTTAGAATTTAGCTCAAAACACAGCTGCACCTACAAAAAATGTAGCCTCCCATAGCTGCTAGCATTGCTGGAGAATCTTAAAGTAAAAGTAAATATTGCATTCTATTGTTGGATAGAAACTTTTATTAATTCATTCACACGTTGCATATCAATTTTTTGATTTATCAATTTGCTATATGGTATTCATTAGTAACCATCCACTGTCCATCTATCCACTGACCAAGAATAGTTGGAAAAGTTATATATTATCTTGAACCCCGAAAACAAGTCAGGTATAAAGCAATATTTTAATAGTTTTTAAAAGTCTTAGACAAAATTTTTTTGTGATTTACAACTTCAAACAGGTAATGCTCTGAGCATCTTCTTTAGAATGACTTTCCAACACGATAAATTGGATAATCGGAGGAGCACATTAATGTATGATTATTCTGGTATACATTTAATGTTGTGAGCAGCACAATTTAAATTCCCACTTCACCAAAACCTGGACAAACCAAACTAAAGACACCACCAGAGGAAGGTGAGAAAATGTGTGTTTTTTGTTAGTTGGTTGAACTGACTGTTTAACCCTGTGCCTCAGAAATGCAACAATTAAAATATTGATCTTGATCTTGTAGTCCACTACACTACAACATGGAAAAAAACTTTTACCCTAACGTCACACCGTCTCTGTGTTTATGCATCCGTGTGCACATATATGTGTGTGTGTGTTATCTGCTTGGTTTCACGTGCATGTGGGTGGAGCAGGCTCAGAGCTTGAACATTTCTGACTGCTTTCCCTGTCTGTCCCCCTCTGTGTGGTTGTGTGTGCGGGGGTGTCTGTGTAAATGTCCGTGGGGTGACGGGTGTCTCATCATGTCTTATCTTTGTGTATATGTGTGTGTGTGTGTGTGTGTGTGTGTGTGTGTGTGTGTGTCTGGTCTCTGGTGTGTCGTACCTGCCCTGTCCTCTCCTGCCTATGCCTTGTGCTATCTCCAGGCAGCACTTTATCCGCCCAGAGCGTCCCCACCATGTACCCCGGCCAGCTGGCTCTTTTAGCCCCAGGAGGATTAGCCGACTCGAGCAGCAGTACTTTGCTCCAGCCACTCAAACCCTCTCCCTCCAGCAACAACCTGTGTTCGGCCTACACCAGCGAGGGGGCACTCTCTGTTCCCAGCCTGTGTGCTCCCACCCCAGGTAGGCATGTGACTGTGAATCCCAGTCTGCAGCAGAGCTCACGAGCTTCCCCACAACATGAGAAACACTTTGCATACAGACAAACACAAGTGCATGCAGTTGGTTTGTCTTCACTCCCTCACACATAGACACCTCTCACATCTTTTTCTATCTTTCTCTACCTGTGTCTCTCTCTGTGTAAACGGCGTGATGGCTAACTGTTGCATTGTTTCTGTGTGTTCCTTCACCTGTGTCTCTTTCCTTTCCTCTCAACCTTTCTGTCTTCCTCTTGTCTCGTCTGTCTGTCTCATTTTCTCTCCCTTTGACTTCCTCACCTCTTTCTCTTCTCTGCACTCTCCCCTCCTCCTCTCCTCCTTTTCTTTCCCTCCTCCCTCTCTTCAGGCTGTGTAAAGTTCAGCTGGGGTTCGGAGCGTTTGGCCTTCAAGCCTGGCGGCAGGAGGACGCGCTTTCTGAGTACGCCCTGCTTGGCTCTTTGTGTGTAACGCTTTATTTCTTTGCTCTTTCTCTTTTTATCCGTCGTCCTTACTTACTTTTCTTCTTTTTTTCCTTTACTCCTATATCTGTCAAGTCACGGTCGTCCTGTCTTCCTGTGGGTTTCCTCCTTTGGTGGAGGAAGACCCTCTGCTTCTGATATCACCAGTGTCCTGCAGAAAACTGGTGTCTCCAAAAAAGTCAGCTTTTCAGGCATTAGTAGTAAACAATTATTCACCTGGGCGAAATCAGCTAAGCTTGTAGGCTTACAGTATACTTTACACACTTTTTATTTACTGCAGCAATCGCGGTCGAAGTAATTTCCTTGGAATTACCAGTGAAACTAAATTTCTATCTTCTATCTAAACAAGGTTTGCTGCCTTATACAGATAAAATAAGTCACAAGCTGCTTGTTACTGTTTATTTTTACATTTACTACGTAACTACCGTACAGAAAATAACATTATTTTAGGTACAGAAGAAAAAGGGAAAATCGGATATAAGAGGTTACTGCAGGGCACAGGCAATTAGCATTATGACAAATAGTCCTCTGTACATCCCAGAGCTTCCCACTTACACTTTAATCTTCTTCTTCTAACTCTTTATCTTTCTCTTAGTGTTCTTGCTTTCCTTTAACATAGTCTTACTTGCCAACAACATCATCTCTTAACTTCACATTTAATGCCAACCATGTGCATTTTTGGCTGCGGGGAATAACAGCATTTTCAAACATAAAATATCATTATAATTGATAGAAAGGACAGAGCACAGTGCTGTCTAAAGTTGGGGCTGTCACCTGCAGCTCTTCATCTTTCACCTCACTGTGGCTGCTCCATCTTGTTCCATTATTGCTTGCAATGGTCGGTCAGTCAGATCAAAAGCAATAAAAACTAATATAGAGAAGTCATTTCAAAATGTAAATACCTTGAATAACTTTTGCTTTTTAAAGGTATCCAAAAAAGAGTTGGGTTTCATGAAAATCTCCAGGATTATAACTTTAATTTTATAGTCATTAATGCAATATAATTAGAAATTATTGCATGAATACAAGGTAGGGAATCGGAAATTGGCTGGTGGAGAGGATTCTTCAACATCAGCTGAAAAGCACATGGATTTTATGCTTTTTGCTCCAAGCCAACCTATTAACAGTCAAATAAGCTTCAAATCCATTATTAAGCAGCCAGCAGCATTTCGGGCATATAACATACATTTCATCTCTCGTAAATTAGAGATCAATTGATACAGTTTTGTTTGTGTGTCAGTTTAAATTTCAATTCTTGGCTTCTTCTTCTTCTGACCTTCGCCTCTGTGAAACAAGCAGACTAACAAGGAAAGACAAGTTGACACCTGGTGACTTGATATTTCTTTTTTTAATAGGAAATGTATTCTTTGTTTTAATTATACTCGATTAATTGCAATGATTCGTGCATTTAAGCACAGTTCTGTTCAAAAACTGTGCATCAGTCTTCATTTCTTTATATTTTTCTGTGGTTAAGAACTTGTTTTTCTCAGATCATATTATAATCATAATATGTAGTTAAATGTTTTGTGCTTGATGAAGGGATGTTAATGAATGCCTCTGAACCCTCTGCAGCTCAAACCCTTTCTCTCCCTCCTTTACCTCACTCCCTTTCCCTCACCCCCTCCTCTCTCTCTCTCACCTGTTCCCCTATCACTGCACAGCCAGGAGGGGAGAGAGACAGACCTGGGTCTTATTGATAATAATTTATTGTTATCATAGTGAAGGAAGAAAAGTGATGTGACATTGGCAAAAAGTGTATTTATTTGTTCTTTGATATAAGCCTGAAAATTGGATTTGGTTTCCCATTTTGTTTCGGTTTATTCTGGCGATCAAATCAGAAATGTGTGCTGCAATTCAGCGATCTGGAAACAGGGTAGTTTTAAATATATGAATCCCAATTTGGACCCAGTTCTGGTGCGGCCCTGTGAGCTGTAGAGAGGACTCAGAACCAGGGGTTGGTTACCCAAAAGCATCTTCAAGCCACAGCACACAGGCACGACTTTGATGCAGTGCGCAGAGTTTCAGTTCAGAAGTATTATCTTCAGGAGGTTTGGTTACAAAATATTTATATTCCAGTATTGAGTGGCCTGTTACAGCTACACTGAGTTGGTGTCTGCACTCCCTCAGAAGGTTGCCTACATACCTTGACCTTGTCAGAAGAAAAGCATCTTCACTCTGTTGTTGAATATGGCAGACCAAAAGTGTCACGAAAATAATAATAAACCATTTAATTACTTAATTACCAATTATACAGTATAAAACTGGATTAATTATTCTGTTTACAATAAATGTTTTAATCTTTAATTAACATGTTTTTAAATGATGTCCTTATTGACGGTTGTTTTTGTAAATACTTTTTTATTTTTAACTATTTATTGATGGATTATATTCCATTAGTACAGTCTTCATGAATTCCCATTAAAATATCAAACAGTGAAGTACTTAATAATTTAGTCCATTATTTCTAGATTCATAAATGAATTTGCAAACAGATTTATTAATGCCGGTTTTTATTGTCCAAGTAGTTATGAATTAATGAAAAGCTTCATTACTATTTCAGTTACACTTGTGGTCCTCCATAGGTGATGTGTATAAAGATGGCCGCCTTGTAACTTGAAGTTGGTGCAGAATACCAGACACACCTTCAGTTTATACATTATACAATCACTGCACATGAATTCTCTTAACATCTACCTCTAACTTTACTCTCCAGGGTTTTAATCCCGCTGAAAGATGTTATTGGGCAACTCAACCCCAAAGTGTTGTTTCTTGACTACTTCAAGTTAAAATAATCGTACTCGGATGCATTGTGTTTGGTTGTCGGGTGTTGTGGGCGGGGTTTAACTCTGACTCTCTCCCAACCCTCCAATCGTTGTCTTCCGGCCGCACAGGGAAGATGGTGAAAAAAGTCTGCCCCTGCAACCAGCTCTGTAGTAATTATCTCTTTTTGGTCTTTCCTCCCTCCATCCTTCCCCTCCTCCTTCATCCTCGCACTTGCCTCTCCCTCGCTTCATCCTGCTCTCTAATGTCCTTTAGATTAAACTTCGATCTCTCTGCCAGATTTGAGATCAGATCAATTCAGTTATTTCAGCTCTTGTGAATCAAAGAGTTTCGAGGACTGAAATGGCTGAATTAACCTGCCATCACAGATTCAAACTGACAGTGCATGCACACACATGTTCACACACACCCTAACACACCTGAACAGCTGTTAGCCTCTCTGCCCCCTCCTCCCTTTCCTCTTCTCCCTCGTCATGGCACGTGGTCTTGACTACATTGCCCAGAATGCCATGCTGCTGCAGTCAGTCATGACTCAGCGTCTCCTCATTCTTATTTTCCTCCATTTTATTTAGCATGACATGACAGTTTTTTTTGTCAGACCGACTGTATGATTAGTTTTTACCGGCTTCCTGCATATTATGTCTTTTCTTGTGCAATATCTCATGTATACATATAAATATCTCATAGCCTGGCTCATTTTGTCAGCATGGCTTTGAGATGACTTTTTCTACAATTTAAGTGTATCAGATCCTTACAATATGAGTATAGTCTGGACTTAAGGTATTGTAAAGAAATGATAATGCCTATTAATCCTAATGTTGTCTTTCTCTGGCCTGAATCATATGTTCAAAATGTATATTTGTGAAAAATACACATGCCTGTTGTCAAAACTGTCTGTAATATTGCGGATCCAGATTTGATTAAAGCGAAAGCTTTTATTCTGAAATTCTGTGATAATATCTGAAACAGCAGAGGGTGTATCAAAGAGCTGAGGTATTTTATAATCTTTCCTCTCTCACCTCTCAGCATATACTGATTAATTTTCCTTCGTAGAGAGGCACCAACATGTTTATATTAAGGCAATATTCAGTAGTTAATGTTAACTTGACTTAAACCGAGGCTACATGCGACAATAGCACAGCACTTACATGCAGACACCCTGGCCAGTGTGCAGTGTGTGCTTTTCTCCTGCAACTTGCTCTGATGAGTTTGATGTTCAGTGATGGCTTAAAGCAAACTACCAGTTGTTACAGAGCTTGGGTGCCCTCTAATGGTCAGAAAATATACTAAAAGAGGAAATCAGTGGTCCAGTACGCTGGGCAGTTTGGCTCAGCACTGCTTCTTTTGTGTCGGAGCATTTTGTGGCTGAATGCTGCTGCTACAGGATGCCCAGCCTATCACTAACCTGAAGCAGTTAGACTCTTGATAGATCCAAGATTCACGATATGTTGTAATTCATGTGATATATTCAAAACAAGTTCAGTATTTGTCACATTTGTTTACATTTTCTGTAAAAAAAAAAAAAAAAAAAAATGTTGCTTAGTTTTCTCATGTTCTCGTCTTCCATCATTATTTCCATTATTGCAACTAAACAATATAATTCTAAGACCATGTCAACATGCTGACCTGCCCTAAAACTCCCTCCCGACCAGCCTGTCACCATGTAACAGCCCTTTTAATGGTCAAAACAGGAAATACATTCTCATCATTCAGATAACAGTTATCATCTTCTAGTTTGAGCAAAATCTCACACCCTTTGCTCTTCTCCTTCTCCTCTCTCTCTCAGGGACGAACAGCACCAACGCAGTGAGCGGTTCAGGCGGTTTGAGCCAGAGCCAGGGGGGCTCTCAGAGTCTGCCCCCCAACATGTCAGCCCCCCACCAGAGGAAAGGCACCTTCACCGACGACCTCCATAAACTGGTGGACAACTGGGCCAGAGACGCCATGAACCTCTCACAGGTTTACTGCTGTTTTATGATTCATCTGAACTGCAGCAGACGTTGTTTTGACACACTAAATGTTCATTCAACGATGACTCACCAGGTCTTGTATTTAGATTACAAGACAAGAAGACAGATCGAGGAAAGAAACTGAACTCTAAATGGTAGTTTGATAAAAGCCAAAGTGGCTGGGAAAGTAAACAAACTTCAGCCAAAACCTACTGGCATTTGGCTGATGAGATGTTTGTCCTGTATCCATTTGGCACTTAAAGTCTATTTACATCGGCCCAAGCATCAGTTAAGAGATGCAAAGGGAAATTTCAATTTAATTGGATAATCTAATATTTTAAGGGCAAAGACGGCAAATGGCTGGTCTCTGGGAACATCCAGAAGCAGTTAAAGTTGCATAGTGTACATTGCTCCAGGCTGCTTTTAAGAAATGTTGTTAAAATGAGGGCGTTGAACCCTCCTGTAGTCTTTATTTAATAGTCCCTGAGGTTTAGAAAACAACTGTTTTGTGTGTCTCATGTTTGTTTAAAACTGTAATGTAGAGTTGAGTTAACTGAACTAAATGTTAAACTTTTTTTCAGGGGAAGAGGAGTGCCAAACAGCTGCAGCAGGCCCCAGCACAGGGACACAGCTACGAGGTCAGTTTAAATATACATCACATCACATTATTAGATTAGCTAGTTTCATGATAAGCAAATAGGCCAACAACCATCCTGTGCTGTAGTAAGATCAGCCAGATTTATGTGCCTCAATTATTAACATATAAAAATGGACAACACGTCTCCACTTCCTTCCATTGTGAAAATAGGAAGCTCTAATAAATGAGTGCTGCCATTTTGCGCTGGTGACGTCAGTTGGAGCCAGAGCCTGTAGTGCGATCCCGCCCATACACTTGAACTTATATCAGTGTGGTGAGAATCACTTAAAATTAAATTATTTGATTTTCAGTTTGGCTCATGTCCCATCTGTTAACATGGAAGGGGCGGGATGAACCTATACTGCAGCCAGCCACCAGGGGGCAATTAAGATGTTTAGGTTTCACTCTTGAGGAGCTTTCATGTCATCCATCTTTTTAAACAGCACTTATGGAATGTAACTAAGTATATTTTCTCAAGTACTGTAGTAAAGTGTAGTTTTGAGGCACTTGTATTTCTATTTTCTACTACTTTATACTTCCCCTCCACTACATTTTGGAGGCAAATATTGTACTTTTTACTCCAACATTTCTTGTCAGAAGATTATTTTTGATACTCAAGTCATTTACAGAAGTTCTGTTCATATGGGTGACTTTCACTTTTACCAAAGTAATATTTTAACAAGATGGCTTTTACTTGAGTATGGCTTTTGGGTACTTTTTACAACACTGACAACTGTTAATGGTCCCAGTTAGTTTGTGGTAACATAATTACAGACACTTTTATTCTGGATCATGCACCACGCAACACAATATAAACTAAAATAATAAAGTTCTTAAAACTTTGAAAGAATTTGAACACCTCAACAAAACAGGACTACAGGCTGAGTAAATGATAAAAAAAAAAAAAAAACTATAGATGTAAAATAATGTAATGTTAAATGTCCTCCTCTCCAGGTCATCCAGTCAGCCAGTCTGGGCAGGAAGTTCTCTGCTCCCAGCCAGCTGTGTACCAGCAGCATCGGAGGCTCAGCCCACCTCCCTTCAAACCCCACCACCGCTACCTCTCTGGCCGTCCGCAAGGGCTCCCTGTGCCACCCCCCTGCCTCCTCCACTCCACCTCAACCCCAACCTCCCCAGTTCATCCACTACACCCCCACCGCCGCCTACAGCGCACAATGGTCTGGTCCAGCTCATGGCCTGCCGACTTCGCACCAGGCCCCTGCACAGCCCGGGCCTCTACTTGTCAGCACCTCCCAGCCCCTGGGCCCCTACCCCACCACGGTCGGGGGACAGGGCCAGATTCCCGGGCAGGGGCCGCTGCAGGCTTTACACCTGACCAACACTCTGCAGAAGTCAGTCAGCAACCCAGGAGGACCCAACCTGAGGACCACGTAGGGTTGGGAGTGAGGGCTGGTTTGAATCCCGGCTCGACTGGACTGGACTGGACTGGTGTGGAGTGTTATGCGCTTGATCGGCCCGGAGAGGACGGAAGAACCGGGGGAGCGTGGAGAGTGAGGAAATTACAGACGCTGACCTGCTCCAGAGGAGGAGAGAAGAAATCAGGAATGTGATGTCACAGACACAAATGCAGTCACACAATCTCCCTCTCTGCTGTGTTTGACTGTGTTTGACATGTGACAGGCAGCCAAATGCTCAAGGATAAAGGACTCGTGTGTGCAATGTTAAGAGGCCAAAGAGGTTTTGACAGGGTGCGGGTCTGGTGTTATTAACTGTTTGTGTGTGAGGTATTGTGTATGGCCGGGTCACACTTGTTCCATTTCATGCTCTACATTGTAAGCATCACCCTCTTGAGACCACGGAGGGGAGATGTTGGATCAGGTTGAGGGGGAGGAATGGGATGGCTTCAGCTCTTGTGTCCACACAGCACCTCCTAATAGCTTCAAATGCTGCAGCTGCTGAAAATATCTCAACTTTCTCAGACTGAGATTAAAAACATTCTCAAGCTCTGAAAGAAGATAACAACAACGCAGTTTTTCCTCATTTAATACAGAAATGACATTGGCATTCTATAAAGAGGTGACTGGTGGATTTAGAAGGGAGCTTGGCCATCACATTACAGTTCCAACATCATCACTCAATCTAGCAGCGTTTCTGTCAGCAGTTTGCATCTCTTAAATTCATGCATACAAAAAAGGCTGCAGATAAAAGCTTTGAGAGCAGAATGGAAGTGTTGTCTCTTCAGTATTCGGAATTTCTCAACCATTAAAAGCACAAAAAAATCCAAAACAACTCAAAACGCACATTGAGAATTTGAACGCCTGGAGCTGAGCTGACCTCCGGCCTGGTTTAGAGTAGGTGTAGCCCAGCACTTGGTGGGGTTTTGAGAGAAATCGTGACCGCTACTCCTCTTGTTACCTTCTGTGTTCTTGTTTGTATGTTCGCCGATCAAACAGACGGAGGAGAGATGGAGGAGAGGAAGTAGGTGAAGAGGAAGAGTGCTAACTAACAGTCCGACACCTCATCTGTTTCGTTCTGCTTACTCGAGGGAGCACACAGGCTGCGTGAGTGCTGAATGGACACGACAGATGCTTCCGCACACCAAACGCCTCTTCACCATCACGACTCCACCTCTTCCTCCATCCCTCTCTCCGCCTCTCTGTTGCCATTTGAAGCAATAACAGCAGAAACCTTTTAGAGAAGAAAAAAAAAGCCCAATCATGAGAGAACTCAGCGTGAAAAAGTGGCCTTGTTATCAGAATAATATAGAGTCCCTGTACAGTTTGTGTTTATTTTTTAGAATGTCAGCCATGATGATTCCATTTGTTGTTTTGTTTTGTTTTTTGTTTTGTTGGGTTTGCTTTGCTCGCTGCACCCAGCCAGCAATCTGACACACACACACACACACAGAATGCATGAGACATTCATATAAACACACACACACCTGCATACACAGACTCATGTAAATACATGCACATTGTTGGAGGCGTAGCAGCTGTTTATCAGACATAGATTCACAGACTAATGCCTCAGTTCTCATCATTAGGGTTCAACGTTGGTGTTGAAACGATTGCAATGTACATTATTGTTGTTAATGATTATTATTCTATTTAAAAAGAAACAAAAACAAGAACGTGTTCTGTCGATGGACCTGTTATACGCGCACATCGCTGTACGATGTGGAAACACTGTGATTATTGTTGTTTATTCTTAGCAAATGTTGTTGGACAACATTAGTTTTAGGGTGATGTCACAAATTAAAAAAAAACAAAACAAAAGCAAACAGATTGAGGCTTTGGGGTCCTTTCACTTTCAATTCACTGCTTTCAGCAAATGGATTCTCATCGAAATGTGAAAAATTGAAATTCCCGCTTTTTTCAGTAATCGTCCTCACATCCAGTTACAGAGGACAAAATCCGAAACAGATGCCTTACCGACAACTAATCAACTCGAGCTTCAGTTCATCTTTATAACTGATCGAATTGAAAGTCGAAACTGACCTCCGAGCCCGATTCTAAAGACAAACCGGGGTGAACGGCAGGATAGTTGATATTTAGATAATAAAGTAATGCTAGCTATTTTTTTTCTTAATACAGTACTTATATATCAGACACTTTAAATAGCCCTCCTCTTCCCTTTCTCCCCTGGTTTTGTTAGATGAATGTGAATGTATAAACCAATGGTGTCCATTTTAATGTACTTGAAAAAAAAAGTCTGTCTTTTATTTTTATTTTCGCTTCCCCCGACCACCCCCCATAGAGCCTCCGGTTGAACACTGGAGGTAGTTTAGTGCCTTGCATCCTTCCTGTTGCTTGTTTCGTTGGGGGGATGAGGTCTCGGGTTAAAGTAAGCACACTTAACAGCATGTGTGGAGAGTTTTGGGGTGTCAACTTTGAAGTTGGTGGTGATGTTTGTGACCTTGGAGGCATTCAGATGATGAGTAGTTAAAGGAGATGCAGTAATAATGGCTGTTGTTAGCGGCTGCTACTGTGTGTGCTACAGCTGGTTTGTGGTTAATTCTCTTTGAGTGTGTTTTCCACCAAAAAGCAAATGAAAATCATAGCTATTAACCGTCTAACTTAGCTCTTTGAATTGACTGTGTTACACCACCAACATGATGAAAGATGGAGAGAATGTGAGAGTTTATCAGTGCCATTTTTTTTTTCGGGGTTTTAAATGTAGATACTGGGAAGAGAAAAAAAAGGGGGGGAGTATTTTTTCAGTTTTAAGGAGGAAGATGTTGAAGATTGTATTTGAAGCTTGGACCACTCTGTACTTTAGAGGCACTGGCACAGTCAGCAGAGGACACATTGGTACAATGAACTATGGTTAGTTTATTTGATTAGGGCTGGGCGGGGTGGCCTTAAAATACTCTTGTGATATTTTTCGGCTATATCGCAATACATGATATATCTCAATATATTAAAATCCCCTCAGAAGCACTTCATAAATGTTAACAAAATCAAATATCACAAAATTTCTGACCAAATATGTCGATAGGGCTATTGTGACAATATTGTAGGGATGACCTTTTAAGACAACACTTATGCCATTAAGTCGAAAAAGAAATCTAGTCTCACAATAACAAAATAATATCAATATGATGCCCAGTCTTACATTTCATGTTAACATATCTCTGATGTAATATGGATCTATGTCTTTACCAAAACTAATGATGATGCTGTGGCCTCGGGATTAAAAAACAAAGACTCCTTCCCTGGTTTTGAGCACAATTTTATTGTTATTCATGGAATAGTGAGTGGAGACATTTGCCACAGACAAAACTGTATCTTTGGTGTACAGTATGAGACAAATCTACTTAAAACTTAACATAAATTTGCAATGAAATTGCCACAATTAGGTGGAAAAGGCCAACCTCATCCTCAGCTAAGCAGACTGACTACAGAGACATGACCACGTGCCCAAATTTACAGTATTTACAATTCAATTCAATTCAAAAAACTTTATTTGTCCCCGGGGGGCAATTCAAGCCAAGGCACGCGGAGCAGTTATATACAACACAGACTTTTAAGCCCTTGAAAACGTATTTTTAGAATTTAACACTCAAAAACTTAGATAATCTGCTTTATCTGGACTTTAATCGACAGGCCACTAAAACCCACCAACTGTCATGAGATGCTGATTCAAATGTTGCTGAATCCTTAAAAAGTGAGCAGAGAAAGAAAGAAATACAGAAAATGTCTCGTTTAAAACCTCCCCGGTTCAAAACTGTCCAAACTTGGGCATAAAATAGGAATCCATCAGTCAGAAGAAGAAGCTGATTGAGCAAATAAGTTTTCAGGGCCCTTAAGTTTTAAGAGCGGCATAACACTCCAGATGTGCACAGCCATTGTAGGAGCCATCTTACCCAGTATCATCCAATAAGATTTAGAAAGATGTCGGCTATAGATGAGCTGTTATTGGTAAAAAAGCATGTCTGCAAACAGTATGAAAATCGTCTCGTCCACTCCTTTTCCCACTGTATGTGTCTGAAGCTGAACCTTTTGCGTTTTACTCAAAAAAAAAAATGACTGTAAACCAAAATTTAAGAGTAATATTTTAACATCACAGTGCTGGAGGTGTGTTGGTGGTGGTTCTGATGATCGTACTGGTAGTGATGATGGTGGTGAAAGTGATAATGATAGTGAAGTTTAGATTCAAGGCCTTTGACACCCCTGTCCTCTTTTCTCTTTTCATTTGTCAGTGCAGATGAAACATATCTGGTACAAACTTTAACATTCACTTAACATCGTTTTATTTTTATTTTTGTTTTGATGGGAATGGGTGTTCTGGATTTGCATTTAAAAAAACATGAAACGGTTACTTTGTAAAGTTTGTACAAAAAAAAAGCATCGCCTTCGCTTGATTTTCTTTTTTTTTTTCCAGTTCTCATGAATAATAATGCAACATTTTTACTACTAGGCAAGTTTGGTTGAAGCTGTGAATAATCATTGAGCCACTTTGCTTTAGTTCTGTTGATCTGTTCAAAAGAATTCAAACCTTTAATGATGCCGCCAACTCAGTGCCATTTGACTTTCTGTCAGTGGAGTGGAAACATAAAAGAAAATTGAGTGTGTTGACCTGCTTTCACTCACTGCAGCTGGTTTGGTCACCAGGTGGATTTTCACTTTGCAATAGCTCGAGCCTCAAATGATTTCCACAGTAGACATTTGATAATTATTTGCCGTGTCTCTTACATAATTACCATGAAAGGAGCGCCTACTGCAATGCAATATTATTTAAAGTTTCAGTTTGCTTTCAAGCTCTGAGGTTACAGTTTGCTGGAGGACTCTTATTTTGTAAGGATCTGGAGTTAAACATCTGTGGGTGCAATTATTGTGAAGTTTTTTTTTTTACTCTTACTGTGAAAGGCTTGAGAGTTATCCAATGCAGGCGCTCTTATTGTGAAGTTTCCTGAAGTTAAAGCAGAAAAGTAGGCTTCTTTTTCTGGTGACACACAAACAGTGTAGCAATAGTTGTTTTTAAACTCATTTGATTCAGTTTTTTCCTGTTCAGGACTCGCTAACCTTTTATGCTTTTTACTGTAGAAGTGCCCACGTGTAAAAGAATTGCCTTTCAGTGCACCGACACACACGTACACGCACACACACACACGCACACACACACACACACACACACATTCATTCATTCAGTGCATCTCCTCGCTGTTTCATGTAGCTCGCTCCTGTGGAATGACGTCGAGTCTCGAGCACAGCAACAGTTTCTTCTCCAGACTGTTACTGAACACGTTGATTTATGTTTCTGCTCTCTTTCATTTTTTTTTTTTATTTCTCACACGTTTTTATCAGCTGTTTTAACGTCTCTAGCGGCACCTAACTTAATTCAGTGGTTTCATTTTTCTGTATCGTGTTTGACATTGTACAAAGTGGTTGGATTAAAAAAAACAACAACACATGGATGAATGAATGAGAGAAAAAACAAAACAAAAAAATACATGTAGGGAGTCATCGGCAGCCTTTAAAGGTATGTTTTGCACTAAGTATAGAGTGTTCAAGCTTCATATTAAAAAAAACTTTGCGCTTTGCGCTACAATACAATGAAATTTGTTACTTTATTTGTAAAAACTTAATAAATAAAAGTTGTTTAAATGAAATGGAGTGACTGGACTTTAAATCAGTATAAATATAATGAAATGAATCTGCTGTTTTTGTTTTAATTCAATCAATACATCTTTTTCACAGGTGTCTTCTGGGTCACGATGAATCACAACAGCTTCAAGAAAAGACAGACAGACAGACAGGTACACAATGACGTGAACAAAGCTGTCAGAGCAGAGTGTTGATAAAGTATGGTGATCTTGTTTTGTATGTTTGAGATGTGCTGGGAGACTTTTCAAGAACTTTCGTGATGATAACAATTTAAACCACTTCACATTCACAAACAGGAAAAAGAAATGGAGGTTTGAAGTCCCTGCCAGATGGTTGAACTGTCTACAAATATATAATGGAATGATTAAATGTATCACTGACAACAGTTAACATCTTGATAATAAGGAGATGTTATATTCAGGGCTGCAACCAATCCTCATTTTCATTATTGATTAATCTTCCAATTATTTTCATGATTAGTTGATTAATTGTTTAGGAAATTATGATGAGCATTTTTCACATTTTAATGTTATTGAGAGTGTGAAGTGGGAGTCTTCAAACTGCTTCTTCTGTCCAACCAACAGTCCAAAACAGACTCCTTATTTACTGTCATAGATGACAAAGAAAAGCAGCAAATCCTTACATTTAAGAAGCTGGAACCAGCAAATGACATGAAAGGATTAACTATTATAAAAGATAGCTGGCAATACAACGAGACCTCAGCAGAATAACTAACCTTTGCCTGAAAGGTTAGATCATATCAAAATGCAGTAAGACAGACAGGTTTGTCTCATCTCTGAGTAAAAAGACTTAGTTCAGTTCCCTGTGTGTTGCAGTACCTGTCCTCTCCACAAGGTAGCAGCACTCATCTTTATTAACTCCATAACCTGCAGGCTATACTGAACACTATACTGACCTCCTTCCTGTTATCCAGAACATGTTAAACAGCTTCTTGCTTCAAGGCCGATCAGGAAACGGCTCGTTGTGAGGTGTGAATCTGTGTGTATTATCTGTCACCATGGGTACAATGAAAATAAAAGAGTTAGCCCAGAGAGAATGAGGCCTGAGGAAGGAAGGGAGGAAGGAAAATGAGTTACCGGTGCATTAAAACAATACATTTTCATCATGTGGTTTTCCTGCTTATGATATGAATACCACACTGCAAAAAAAAATTGACACCTGTGGGGTTTTAATCTGTCTTTAACTTCAAATGTTATTGATTTGTCTGGAATTCTTTTGACTTTTACTCCTGGCATTAAAAACACTTGCAGGAACCGATTTCAGACTTGCATGTCCTCTAATTAACTCGATTAGGCTGAATATAAAAGATGATATCCGCCTTAAACTGTCACTTTTTGCACCGTGGGGTTTGATCCTCAGCCTGGTGCGAGTCACAGCCGAGCGCAGGGTTCTACAGGTGAACCCACACAAGATTTAGAAGTACCAGATCTCAGGTTGATGCTTAGTTTACTGGTCATGCTTCCATTATAATCCCATATTTTTGTGATTATAGATGTGTCTCTGTTATTTTAGATTGATCTGAGAGTAAAAAAAAGAGAGAGGATGGAGATAAAATGTGACAACCATGAGGTGAAACCAAACCCACAACTTCACACACACATAAACTGTTATGAAGGTCTCACATTCCCCTTTCAGCACAGATCTCCCACAGCTATCTGGCTTCTTTACACTTGGTGTTGATGCCAAATTAATGCATTTTGATACTGTAAGTGTACTTTTTCAAAGAGGCAGCTGCCAAGTGAGAAAAAAAATATATCACCCACCACATGCTGCTACATTTTCACTGTGACTACAACTGATAATATGATGCTTCTTTTAATTCATGTATGGATATATTGTTTTTTTTGCTTTAATCTAGCGGGAAACACCAACGTTTTGGGTCCTGATTGGCTGAGTGTATTTTGGAAGTTACTCTACTCATCTGCTATTAATTGACTTTAATAGTACCTGAGGAGACAATTACATGAATGTAGGAATAAAGCACTAATCATGCAGATGTAGTATTTTGTAAAAATGTAAAATGAGAGCAGAAATTAATAAACATAAAGCTAGAAAATCAGCTTAAATAGGATTTTTTTTTCTGTATTTGCAGTGCGTGTAGCCTCCATCTAGTCATCATTTTGTCGTGACCAATTAGTACACAAGAGTGGCCTTTTTTTTTTTTCCTATGAAGGGACGTTCTGAGAGGAAGAGGGGGAGGGAGGGGAGAGACATGGTGGTGATGAAGAGAGAGAAAGATGACGGGGGTCTTCAGATGTCATGTGTGTGGGAGAAGGTACAAATGCACAGACTGCAGACAGAGAACAGAAAGCTCTGTGTCACAGTTTATGTAAATTTTACTAGAATAAGCTGAAGAAAGCATTTTTCTGTATGCATGCATGGGAAATGTCTCATCTTGACATTTACAAAATTTAGGATAAAGTGGTTAAAACTGACTGACAGACCAACATTTCCATCCACGGAGCCACAATAATAACACCTGTCATTCGTCTGTGTCAAGCAAGCATTTATTGTGTGAATAACCTTTTATAACATGATCTATCTGAACCACATGTGAACCTCAGAGACCGCAGATAAAGAGCATCCAACGTTATATCTGACACATGGTGCAACCAGGTCAAAGTTTGTAAACCCTGCTGGGTCGTGAAACAGCACAAAACAGGAAGCGGTCGCTGCTCTCACAGCTTTAATCAGAGCTGAAAAAGTTTTTAGATTCTCTCACAAAAAAACAGACGAATGAGAAAATACAAGAAAGATTAAATGACTTCCTCCTCGGTTAAGCAAACAGTAAGACAGACACATACTGAGAAATTTAAGATGTGGTGGGAACAGGACCTTCTTTGAGATATTGTTGAGATCTTTAAAATGTGATGATGATAAGTCGCTGTTTGACAGTATTACACTTACATATTAGCGTGAGACTGAGTAATAATGATACTATCATAACATGGTAACATTCTCTACACTGGTGTCAAATATCTGAACTGGCTATTTTTGCAGTGGCAGGATCAGCACGGATCTTTCTTATATATATAAACATAGAAATATGCCTATTATATAACCTTTGTAGCTGACTGAGAGTTTCCATATGGGCCTAATGAGGGACTGTGTGTGTGTGTGTGTGTGTGTGTGTGTGTGTGTGTGTGTTTACCAAACAGAAGTTAGCCTTGCATTTCTTTTCCGTGCAAACACGGCATCAGGATTTGGTGTTAGGGTAAATGTGTGTCTCTGACAGTTTGTATACTTGTGACTTTAAAATCATCATCTGATGGCAAAAATCGCTTCTCCTACTAAT
Source organism: Pagrus major (assembly GCF_040436345.1). Taxonomy (NCBI): domain Eukaryota; kingdom Metazoa; phylum Chordata; class Actinopteri; order Spariformes; family Sparidae; genus Pagrus; species Pagrus major. The sequence goes on from NC_133228.1 coordinate 15,393,527, forward strand.
ATTAAACCAGTGGTTTTAAGCCCAATTCCACCTAAAGGTCATGGGAATCTTGTATATATTGTTATATATGAAGGATAATTTTGACTTTCAACATCAAAACAACTTTAAATCCCAGGTTGGGTTTGTATTTTTCTCACTTTGGCACAATACATTCACTTGTTCTCTCCCTCCTTGTACTACTGTACTCATTTACTCATTAATTTACACATTAATATACAACTTGATTTCCAGCTCCCTTCAGCTGCCCTTGAATGAAACATTTAACCTTTAACAGCAGCTGAATGTGTCAAGGGTAACCCATGATGCTAATGAAGTGGAACACTCATGCTGAGTTGTGAGCTGCGTAAATACAGGTTAGTACTGACTTTGATCAGACAGTCAGACTGTTGGACCATGCTGGGTGACACTTTATATTCAGGTCCTTATAATAACTGTTAGTTAATACGTAATAAGATGCTTTCTTTTTACATTAATAAGACTAAATGTTAATGATAGGAGATTAAACATGTTTAGTTTTCGATATTATACATCTAAAAGCACTTATAAGAAACTTGTTAGCAGTTTATTGATGCTTAAGAATTTATAAAAAGCCTTGCAGGTTACTTGTAGTTGTTTGTAATAGCATTAAAAACACATTTACTGAGTTTAACTAACTTACCTATTATGTCATACACACTATTTTGAATTTATTGGCAGTTAATCTGTGTTGTATAAAGTACCCAAAAGTCATACTTGAGTAAAATTAACGATATTATGTTAAAATATTACTTTGGTGAAAGTGAAAGTCACCCATAAGAATAGTATTTTAGTACAAGTCTTAAAGTGTTTGGTATTAAGTATAATAAAGTAAATTAAAGTAATTTTCTGGCAATAAATGTGCTAAGTATCATAAGAACAAGTAAATTATACACAAATTTACATGTATGTATAGCTGCAGGTCTACGGATTATTATGTTATTTATATATTGATTTAACAATCTGCTTCTTTGCCTCTGATGCAGCATATAATCTGAAAAGTAACTAGTAACTAAAGTTACCAAATAAAAGTACAATATCCACCTCCAAAATATAGCGGAAAATGAAAACACTCAAGTACTTAAGTACAGTTCTTGAGTAAATGTACTTAGTTACATTCCATCACTGCAGTTAATTATGCTTTTTGCAGCCACTGGATCTAAAGAGAGAGCAAAATCTTATTAAGAATAATAATGCTATTATAAATAATTATTTAAAAATATCTTATAATTTAAGAATAAATGTGTTTATAATGCTATTATTACCGATACTGCATATAGCTTTATTAGTTTTAATAAGCATCTTATAAGGATTTATGAGGCCCTTAATACCTATTTACTAACTTTACTAACTCTTCTCACAAGGACGTTAATGTTCTGTAAAGCCTTACTAAACTGGGTGCGTTTTATTGTGAAAGTATCTGTTTAAAATGGCGTCAGATTATTTCAACTTGGTACTCACTTTGTTTCAACACAAAACACGGAAAAGAAAAGATAATCACCTGAATGTTTGCAGTGTCAGATTAGTTTGAAGGAAAATCCCATCCTTCCCGCTTGCAGTTGCGATGATGTTGCAACCTGGCCGTGTTTAGTGTAATCATGTAGCTGTGTAAGCAGAGGCTGCAGGTTGGCGCTGGGTGATGTGGGCTCCTGAGTGAAGCCATTACAGGTTCCTGCTGCTATTTCCTTTGGCCGGAGAGCAGCTTTTCTCCCCTCGTCTGTTTACACAGCCCAGATTAACATGGCACCGAGCTTTAAATGGTGCACCAGTTCGTCTGCGGTGAGAGTGTGTGTGGATTTGTGTCTGTGGATGTGTATTTCAGTACGTTTTTTGGTAAAAGCACCATGTCCACCTGTGCTTTAAGTGCTTTTCCCGTCCACACGTGGTCTTGATCGTGTGTGCGTTTGTTTGTGTCACCCTAATGTGAGTTTGCGTGTGTTTAAATAGACAGGAGGACATGGAGTGTAGCTGAACACAAACAAACACTGTGTATCTCTAGGTCGCATTGTCCTACTAAAGTGCCCTCAAGCAAGGCACTGAACCTTTACCTGCTCTCTCAGTGGAAAAAGATGCAAGTCAGAGCATCAGGTACTTCCGTGTCTTCAATATAAATCTGCTGTGGTACGCACAGAAACTGTAATTATCTCCTCTTTCTAACTGAGGGAACTTTTTTTTACAACTTTCAGCCCGTTCACCATAGCAACAGTAACCGGGAAGAGAAACCCTTACCATGTGAGCTCATCTGAAACTTAAGTTTTCAGAGGATGAGAGGTGTGTGTGGGAGAGCAAATGAAAAGTAAAACCAGGGAGAATAGAGCAACTCATACTTATGATAAAGAACCACACAAGATTTATTTTTATTGACCTCAAACACCCCCGTTTGATTATCTAATGATATCACACTGAAAAAAATATGATTATATAATGTTATAAATATCACCATGCACAGGCTTGTACAGTCTCACAGTGTGCTTTGTGGTTTTTTGAACCTCCAGCTTCCTTGTTAAACTTCAAAGCGTGCTGTAAAATTGCAAATTGACGGCTATAAACCATATAAGACAGAGGTTGTGAGAGAGAAACAGAAGAGCAGTGTTGTTGCTGCCTGTAGAAATAAATGAGTGTCAGAACTCAAATGAATGGGTCTAACTGTGACAGAGGAGCAGACTTGATCCAAAGAGTACAATCCCAACGATCGGGATAATATTAAAGGTGCAATATGTACGAATTCTGGTTGAAAATGTCCAGACTTCACTCACTTCGTTATGACGTCTTTGTATTGTGTTGCGATGTTTAGCATGCTAACCAGCTAGCCCCCTGCCCGTTTGGGTTCAAAGCTCCTGTGCTAGAGGTGTAAACACCAACAACTCTGCTATGTTCTGTGCTCCCAGTCTGGACTGCTAGCTGCAAGGCTAACTGAGCTAACTAGCTATCGGCAGCTACAGTTGGAAGCAGGAAGCGGTTACTCAGGTGATAGCTGCCACCTACTGTATTTGTTGTAAGTATGAATTTGCACTTTTAGAGAATCTCAAAATAAAACTTCGTTTTAGTCGCAAGCTATCGTTGAATACATTACGGGAAAAATGATGATGGTGTGTTCTGTTGTAATGCAGGTTAATCCAGTGTTTCCTGGTACCGAGTTACACGTTTTCCATTTATGTTTTATTTTTAACAATATGGAAATGAACGAAACACTGACAAGGAAGTAAAGCGAGGCAGAGCGTATCAGTTACAATAACCACAGTCATGGATAATTTAAATACAACTGTGTTTCTTTTTTTTCTTTTATTAAATCGAACACATCTCCTCAAACTTCATCATAACATCTCCGTCTCTCCAGATGTAATGTGTCTGACATTTCTATCAACCACGGATCGTACGTGGGTACAGCCTCCATTCACCGCACTCACAGGATAAACTTTTTTGCACCATTCAAAACAAAGATACATGTTGTGATATACGTACACACACATACATAGACGAACACGCACACACACACCTAGTTGTAAGCAGGTCTCTCATCAAGTTCCAAGGGTGAGAGTGTGTCGCTGAACAAACACTCGCTAACCACAAGAAAACTCAGGTCACTTATTTACTGCAGGTTTGTTATGGTCACACACACAGTGGTGTTACAGAGAACATTACATTGATTTACATTCATTTCCTGGAGACTTACCCTAACCTTAAAACAAGTCCTCACCCTAATATGTTATGATTTTTGTATGGGGGAAACTGATCGACGTGTGGTGTGTTGTGTGCCGGTCCTTGTTAAGGCTGTGCTTGCATTTTTGCGTTGTTATGCCAGGCACGAGACATAAGTAACTCTGTTTATATGACATTAAGTGATTAGTGAACTCTGAGGGCAAGGTGTGTTTTTCCAGGTGTGTGTGTAGTTGTTTTATGGCCCTGAGGACTTTTAAGATACAACCTGGCCTTGACCAGTAGACTTTGCTATTATAAACCTGTTCCTTATTACAGTAGGAGGGACGCTGCAGTGTGTGTGTGTGTGTGTGTGTGTGTGTTTGTGTTTGTGTGTGTGTGTGTGTGAGAGAGAGAGAGAGAGCTGCACTATCAGTAACAGAGGAGTACAGTTGCATGTTTCTGCAGTCTCTGCAGACTGACAGAGTGCAGCTTGTCTGATGTGACACAGTGTGCACTGTGGTTAATGCAGTGATCTGTACATTAGATTCTGTGTGCAGTGAATGCAAGTTGGCTCTGAACTGAAAACACACACACACTGGCACATAAAACCACACACAGAAGCCGGTGTAGCTGCTGAGTGGCCTTCTCTGCCGGCAGTAAAAGCACTCAGTGTAATGTCCAGTGTTGTGAGTGGGCTGCTGTTGTATCGGTCTGGATGTGAATTATTTCACTATGAATTAAACATGATGAGAGTCCAATCTGCTGACAACAAAGGCTCCCGATGTTTTCAAGCTGCTGAATAAGCTGCTTCGAATGTGCAATAAAAAAGTCACATTCAGGCTGGAGTTTGAATTAGGGAGGTAAGTCTTTCTTTCTTTCTTTGGTGTGCTTCTGGAAATGACCACTATGGTTCAATGTTGGAATCCGAGCTTGGAATATTAGCTTACCTGAGGATAGGAAGGACCAAAACTTGGACATCAATAGTGAACGTTGAAAAGACGTGGCTCTCCGGTGGAAGTCTTCACATTGCGTCAAAGACGTGTGGTGGCGTGGGACGTCAGACTTGTACTCAGTGTACTTTCCATCAGTGCTGTTAGCTGTCATGTGTTCACAGTAGAAAATACATATGGAGTCTGTGTCTTTGTTCTTTGTTTCTATCTGTTCAACTGTCATGTGTGTTGTCACTTTAACACACACAGACACACACCAGACCACAAACACTTTCCATAGGTTGCATCTCACCCGCCGACCCCTGCGCACACACACACGCCCACACACACACACACCCCTCTCGCTCACACTCTTTCTCTCACCCCCCTCTCTCTTTCCTCACTCTCACCCTCCACCCTCTCTCACCCACCCCTCTCTCTCTCTCTCTCTCACCCTCCACCCTCTCTCTCTCTCTCTATCACCCCCCTCAGTCTCTCTCCTCTCCCTCTCTCACCCTCCCCTCTCTCGCTCTCTCTCTCCTCTCTCTCTCCCTCCCCCCTCTTTCTCACCTCCCTCTCTCTCTCTCACCCTCCCAAGTCTCTCTCTCCTCTCTCTCTCCCTCCCCTCTCTCTCTTTCCTTACTCTCACTCTCTCTCACCCCCTCTCTCACCCCCCTCTCTTCTCTCTCTTTCCCCACTGTCACTCTCTCCCTCCCCCCTCTCTCCCCCTCTGTCTCACCCACCCCTCTCTCTCTTCCCTCTCCCCCCTCTCTCTCACCCAACCTCTCAGTCTCTCTCCTCTCTCCCCCTCTCTTTATGTCCTCCCCCCCTCAGTCTCTCTCTCTCCCTCCCCCCTCTCTCTCAGTCTCTCTCCTCACTTCCTCTCTCTCTCTCTCTCTGACGCTCGCGCTGTCAGCTCGGAGCTCGCGCGGGTCTCAGGTCCAGTCACGTCGCGTCTTCTCAGGAGAAGGTGCGCGGCTGAAGAAGAGCTGTTACTGTGGAGTATTTAAGGATTTTTAACCGCCTAGACCTCTTTATCTTTTATCTTTATCGCTATATTTCAACACAAGGAACACTTGCCATTACAAGGGAGCGAAGAAGACTTCAGAAAAAGTGAGTAAACTGCATGAAAAACCATAAACTTTGACCAAACTTTAGAGAAAATAACTGTTGTCTCTTGCTAGTTTCATGCTAGCTATAAAGACAGCAAAACTGTAAACTATTAGCATAAAGTATAACTTATCCTTTCCATTTCAACTTTATAAAGGGTTATGATTGAAGTGGTATACCTGTGTTCATACAACATACTCCAGGATTTAAGTCCATTGAAAGTGTTGTGTTGCCCTGTGTTGGTAGATAAGAGAGCCACACTTGAAGACATGGCTCTTAAAGTACAGACACCAATGATTTGCGCAGCAGGACCTGTGGACTTGTGGTTTGGTTTTCTGCCAGAAGCTGGTAGAGCAGACAAACCTGCTGCAAGACGCTCACTTTAGCACTTGTATGGTGGCAGGGTGGTAATTTCCTTGTTGTGCTGCTCTAGTCTGCAGGATGGTGTGTTTGTGTGTTTGTGTGTGTGTGTGTGTGTGAAGCAGATTATGGGTGTTAATTTCCAGCAGTGGAGTCCCTGATATCTACTTACAATGTAAACTGTCTGCTGATAGAGGAGGAGGAGGAGGAGGATGAGGCTCACACTCTGAGAAGTCAGGATTTTTAAATGAGTGGGAGCTCACTGGTTTCATTCCCTGGACTGCTCATGAAAATCTAACCAGAGAACGAAAGAGAAACACTCAAGCTCCCACACCCGCAGTCCATTTAACTGATTGTTCAGAGCCTGTAAGCAAGGCATTAAACTAAATTAAAGAGACAGAGGTAATATACAATATTCACTTTTTACCATACACAAAAACCACATATTTCTTAGAAGAGGTGCCTTCCTGATGTCAAACCAGCTCTTCTGGTTTTGAGCTGCAGCTATTAATCAACAAGCTGTCTACTTTATATTTAATCGCAGACTATTTTAAGAACTGTTTAATTGGTTTGAGTATTTCTTTAAAGGTGTGATGTGTAAGAATTGGCCTCCTGTCAAATTCATACATCAAACAAAGAGAGGGCAGCTTATCACTAGAGTAACCGCTAACTACTGCTACCTGTAGCTCCTTACTGTAGCTGCTGGTAGCTAGTTAGTTGAATTAGCCGTGCATCTATCAGTCCTATCAGCTGACATTGCGTGGAAACCCGGGACCAGACAAAGCCTCAGAGACCGATAGAGGCCAGTTTGTAGACAGGGAATACACTACAGAGGTGATTTACAGCAGCTTTGACGAGGACCGTGATTGGATGACGACGTGAAGTAATAGAGGAGCAAGAGGACACCAAACCCAGCAAGAAGAACACCTCTGCGTTGTTAGACTGAAGGCACACTGGACGCTACGGGGACTCACTATTGCCCGTTGAAGCACAAAGTTGTATGAAGAGACAGAACGGTCAATGCTGCCTAATAACAAACCATTAATGTAATTATCGGTCATAATAAGCTGCTTTCTTATTCGACCCATATGGACGGTTTTCCGGTGAGGACAGGCTCTTTTATTCTTATTCTGATGATAATTTAAGTTAATTTTTGAATGTTAAAAACACATTTTTGTACATATTGCTCCTTTAAGAAAAAAGTTAAAAAGTTCTGATTCCCGCTTCTTATATTTTCACTCAGTATTTCCTATTTTTTCTTACTCCTCTATGGCAGTTAACTTGAATATCTTTGGGTTGTGAACACAAGAAGACATTTAAAGACATCATCTTGGGCTTTGGAAAACACTGATCGACATATTTCACCGTTTTCTGACATTTTTTAGACAAAACGACTAACCGATTAATGAAGAAAGTAAGTGTTACTTGCAGCCCTATTCTAGATCGCGGTTAACCTCTTTTGCCAAGTCCTGTTTTGAAAAGAAAGTTTCATGTTGTGAGGTCAAGTAAATTTATGTCAAGAGCACTTTTATCAATGCAAATGTGCTCCACAGAGATAAGGTAATAAATAGATACTGTAAGATAAACTAGATAATGTAACTGTAGCCACCAGGCAACAGCAGTTCATGGTTTATATTGCATAGCGACAAATATAATTTCCAGGAAGTAAAGCCTGAATCACTGGAGAGTCATTACTCACCAGGCAGACAAAAACATTACAGTTTTCTTTTAAGCTGGCTATGATTACCCTGATCATGACCTCAGCTTCACCACAGTCCTCATACCTACACCCTACCCACGGTGCATCTCAAAATAAGTTTTAACAATGCAAAGCTTTGAGCGATATAACTTTGCGTGCATGCACACATTGCAAACCACAGGTGTAAAACCATCATTGCAACTGTGAAGCCTCGGACACTCTGATGCTGCACATTTTATGGATGTCATTACAAGGGCGTGTAGCAGAGAAAATGGAGAGCAGAAGTTTTGTTTTGGTTAAGACCATGATATAGGTCATGAGGAAGCCGAAGCTTTACCCTGTTTGGCCCTTTGCTACAAACCTGCCTGATACATGTGTCATTCTATCTGTGTGTGTGTGAGTGTGTGAGCCAGTGAGTGGGGGCATTTGAGTTCGTGGTAGGATCGAATGTCTGCCTCAACCACTTTACTGTAATTTGATTAGAATACTGTGTCTTGTTAACGAGACAGTGAGTAGAGACACCTGTCTGTCTGTCTGAACGTCTGTCTGAATGTCTGTGAGTTTGCTGTATCTGTCTGACTCAGTCATGTAGTATTTAACTGCAATAGTAACAGAGCACATTGCAGCTTTTAGTAATTTGTTATGTATGTTTTATTTTTGGTAGGTTTGCCTCTACTTAACAGTAGATATACAGACAGGAAATGCAGGGACAGAGAGAGTGGCAAGACATGCAACACAACCTGGCCCTGAATTGAACTGTAAATTTAAAGATTATACAGCACATTTATTAACCACTAGGCCGCCGGACATCTTAGAATATCATATTTTAACTAGAATAGCACTCACTAGAGTACATACCTCTGCCAAGGCCCAAGAGTCCCCTTTAATTTCATCAAGCCTAATCCAATATCAAACCGTCCCTTTATCTGGATCCGCACCAGAAGTTAATGGGGTCTGTTCTGGGCCGAGACCCATCCTCCATCCAAGTTTCATGGAAATCCGTTCTGTAGTTTTTGTGAAATCCTGCTCACAAACCAACAAACAGACACAGGTGAAACATAACCCACATGGAAAGTGCTATAAATTGCTTGTATTTAAAACCACTATGTGTAAATGTTTCTATATGTTGCTCTTTAGTGATTGAGGTTTGTTTCATTAAAATATGAACTTAACATGTCGTCGGCCTTTTTCACAGGCAACTTGTTCACTTGTCATATTAGGAAAAGCACAGCTTTTACTGATATCATCAACGATGGCTCTGGTTTATTCAAGCGTCCCAAAGCCATGAGCATATCAGGACCCTGAAACTGAGGCAGCTAAATCAAATTCAGCCATTGTTAATTTTAATATATAAACCTGTGACATGCCAAAATATCTTCCAGGAAAAAGGCTCCGCCACTCAGTTTTCAAACTGGAATATCAACTCAGCAAAAGTCCATTATGTTTGTTATGTGTGCTAATCATTTTGTTTCCTTTTTCAGATGCTGATTTGTCGGCGGTGGTTACAGAGCGGTCGCTAGGTCGCAGCTGTCTGTCAAGGCCAACATGGAACGAGAGGGCTCATTCAGGAGGTAAGTTCACACACACACACACACACACACACACACACACACACACACACACACACACACGCACACACACACACACACACACACACACGCACGCACACACTTGAGCCAACAGGTCTCATTCAGAGTGTAGAGTCTCACTGCAGCTCCAATACTTTTTCTTTTCCCTTTTTCTCTCTTTGTCCCCGTCGCACAGAGGTAGATGAAAGTGAGAAACACACACATACACTCACACGCATTCCTGAATGACCTCATTCATTCTTTCATCCATGCAAACATCCCCCTTATCCCCTTTTGTTTAGTAATTAGACTGCAGCATTTTCTCCCACAACTCTTCCTGTTGTTTCAGAGCCAAAAACAAAAAGTATCTAACTTCCTTCTAACAGCGTCCCTTAATTTACACAAATGTAGATATATATCAATTTTCTAATCAGCAGTGTGATTGTTTTTAGACACTTTTTGCAACTCATTGTTTACTCTGAGTCGCCGAATCTTCTGCATCGGTTGAAAGCTCAGCATCACCTGTTTTTCGGGAATAAAAACTTTTGACTGAAATGTCTGTAGATTCAGTGGCACAAGGTACAACGCTGCAGCTTTTCTGAGAGAATTTGGAAACTCATCCTCACTTTGACACAAGACGCATTCGTATGTGTGTGTATGTGTGAGAGAGAGTGTCTCCTGGTGTGTGTGTGTGTGTGTGTGTGTGTGTGTGTGTGTGTGTGAGCCCAGGGCTCCTGTTTCCCACGCTGACCTATTTATTTGGGGTTGAACTAAGATCCAGGTTGACAGACGGACCTACAACACACACACACACACACACACACACACCTCCTTGTCGCTGCCATATTCTTACGTACATGCCTCTAATTTTCCATCCCCTCTTTTTCCTCTTTTCCCCTCCTTCTACTTTTTGTGTCCAAAATCATTAAAATTCAATCATTCAGTCATTACAAAGGTATTGAACACAAAGAAAAGTAAACGGAGATGAAGAAAAAAAAGAAAGCATTAGCAAGTGAACTGGACCAACATGTGAGAATACATCTTCTATCTGTCTTGGGCCCCACACAGACAGACAGACAGAAAGAAAGACAGAGAGGAGGAAGTAAAATGTGTGTCACCTTTAAATCCTTCCCCTCCCTCTTGGCAGCTCTTGAACCTCAAAGGGTTCCTTTGTTCGCAGGGTACAAAAGCTCACCGGGTCACATGGTTCCCGACTGGCACAGGCTGGCAAAGTGGAGAAAGAGAGAGGAGGGTGGAGAAGAATAGGAACAGTTAAGGTGAAGGGAGAGAAATGATAAAAAAAGGGGCATGTGAACGAGTCAGATAGACACTTTTTCTCCTCATCCTTTCTTTCATCCACCTGTCGTTTTATTCAGTGTGACACTCATGGAGTGGGGATATGTGGTGCCTTTTCAGTTACTAGAGTAAGTAAATTATACGCTACGAATGAATGAATGAATGTGAAAGTCTTTTCATTTGTCGGACAGTAGAGACAATGCAGTAGCGATATGAAGAGCTGGAGTTTGCAGTGTGTTTATTTGTACTTGCCTGCATATAAACAGTGCATACATAATACACATACATATTTAAACACAATAGGAGAGAACAGTTTTCCATCAACTGTATCTGACATACTAAGAAGTTTTACACTGGTTTCAGTTTTACTTGAGTTTCGGCTTTCACACCGCACTTTTATACTTTGTTCCTCTTCTTCTTCTGTCCTTTTTAGGGCCTTTATTGACTTCATTTGCATGCACATATATTCAGGTTTTTTCCCCTTATTCCAAAGAAGACAATATTCCTACTAAGCTCTTTATGAAAATGAATGTTCCACTAATATTCCTGTCTAAATTCCAGCTGTGCATACTCTGGTTAATGAACACAGCCTCCCTCTTTCATTTGTTTTACCACCATTTGGTGCATATCCAAAAATCTGTTCATATCCAGGTCTTTCATGATGTTAAAAAGTAGAAGTGTTTCTCCCTCCAGCCAAAAACGTGTGCTGTTCTTTTGTGCATGCTTCTCTACCCCAGCTCCTATTGTCCTATTATCAAATATGGAATATTGTCATGTTCAGAATAATAGGGGGATACTAGTGTGCATGTAAACGCAGTCATTGACACAATGCATCCCCTAGCCACTAATGTTAACCATCAGAACTACATTACCAGCCTCAACACATATTCTAAGCTAAAACTTAACCCAACTTTACCAGCTCTTTAAAGGAAATCTACAGATTGATCGGGTTTGAGTTTATTTTAAGATAATATCTGTTTCAACCGCACGACTCTGAACTCTGAAACTGAACTTACTTTCGATATTTGTTTCTTTTCCATAGACCTACCTTTGAGTATTTAGTGTCTGTACCTCCCTATGCACTCCTCCTTTCTTCTCTTATTTCACTCTTCATCATGTCTCTGCACTTTTTTGCACTTGACTCTCTGTTTCTGTTCTTCTACCTCCTCCAGTTTTTGTAAAGTGCCTTCATCTCTCCCTTCCTCCTCATTGTTTTTTCTTTCTTTCTCCTTCTCAGCTGTTTCTTCTCTCCAGTTTCTCTATTTATATTTTCCTTCTTTAGGTTGACTGACTTCCCTCTCCACCTGATAGCTTTCCCTACCCGCCCATCTACTGTATGTTTCCACAGCAGTGTAGTACATCAGCTTGAGTAAACATTAACAGATGGCTTATAAAAACTAATCACCTGTCAATAAATGCTAATGTCATTAAAATCAGGAAGATTTATCGTGGTGTTTGTGGACAGCAGTTGGACCTCACAGTTGTACAATTTGTCTTTGGATTCTCTGAATATTTTGAGTTTCTGTATGTGTTCTTCTGAATTTTATCTGCTCAGTTTGATGCCTTGATTATTGGTTTTTGATAGAATTGGATATTTCTGAATGTTTTCTGTTTTTTCACCAACAAAAATGTAAAAACATATTGAGGGGGAAAAGAGAACATGTTATTGTCTTCGGTCATTCATTGGGTTCCACTTGCATATGTTGAAAGTGGACTTTCATTCATACATATTGGCTCCACCAATATCACAATGGCATGGACTTTGTGCTTATTATTATTTCTCTCTGTCTGTTTTTTGGATTTCAAGGAGTCTCCACAATAAGCTGAGGTTGGGCAGCGGCTCATCCTCAAGTCTGACAGACCTCTCGCAGGCAAAAACCCCAGGAGGAGGAGGAGGGGATAAGGGAGGAATAAGTGGTGGACTGTCAGAAGAGTGCAGCAAAGACAAAGGGACCCAGCAGAGAAGAGCCGGGGCCAATGCCACCTGGAACAGGTTAGTGTGTTAGTTAATCGGTCTTGAGTTGCTTTACCTTATATATATATATATCTATATATATATATATATCTATATATATATATATATATATATATATATATATATATATATATATATATATATTTATATATATATATGTGTGTGTGTGTGTGTGTGTGTGTGTGTGTGTATATTTGACTGGATAAGAAAATGTATGTATGTCATACATCATAATGTGTATCTCCTTGGCAGTACCATGTATGAATAAACTACACTAGCAGAAAGCTCTGTTGGTGCCATTATTCATGCTATGAATATGAACCTTTTTTTACACACATGCATGTCTCTCTTCCCTCAGGGTCCATCACGATCTCTTTTTATATGCATCCATCCCTCACTTTCATCTCATTCTGCCTCATAGATCCTTTTCTTCTCTAGTCCTCTGTCCCTTTTCTCTGGTTATTTTTATGGTGTTTCAGTTTGATTTGACACTACACAGCAGAGAAGAAAGAAGTGCTCTTAGTTTGCTCTGGGGTTGGTGGTGGAGGTCTGAATGAAAAACATGTGCTGGACTGGAGTTCATGCCCTCCTGATCTTTTATGTTTTACTGTTTTTCTGTCTCTTTTACTTTGTTTACACTCTGATACTTAGTACTAGCAGCCATACAGTATAAGTAACTGCTACTTTGTGACTTATCTGAACACTAGAATATGGACTTGGATTTCATTTCTGTAGCACTTTTCCAGTCTTCTGACTGCTCTAAGGGCATTACAACACTTGTCACATTCACCCGTTCACACACACATTCGTACACTGATGACAGAGGCTGCTATGCAAGGTGCCACCTGTTCATCAGGAGCAATTTTGGATTCAGTATCTTGTCGAAGGAAACTTTGACGTGCAGCCGGGAGAGCTGGGGAGTCGTCCCAGAGACCTTTCGATTACAGGATGACCTGCTCTGCCTCCTGAGCCACAGCTGAGCCGATTTTGGCAAATCTATAATACATTCAGTTTGAAGGAATGAGAATAATTTATGTTGTAGCTAAAACCGTGTAATTTTTTATATAATATTGAACGAAATTGTTCTACACATCAGCCATTATTCTTTGTGAGTGTGTGTCCACTAAATGCTTCTGTGCATGTTTCTTTACAGCATCCACAACGCAGTGATATCAGTTTTCCAGAGGAAGGATCTGGGGGAAAATGAACTATACACTCTGAATGAAGGTGTCAGGTCAGCCATCAGTCTCTTTGGGTTTTGTTAGTTTATTTGTCTGACTCTCTTGCTCGAGCTGGTTTGTATTTTAGGAAGGGACTAAATTATAGTGTTTTCCTCTCCTAATGTCCCACCTTCCCTTGCTGTAGCGTTGGATTTGTAGAGACACCCTTGTTCCCATATAAACATAATAGCAGCCTCATAAGCTAAATTTAGTCTTTACTGAAACATTAACACATGCCCAGTAACATTTATTGTTGCTGCATCACTCTCAGCTGCATCACAGGTTGTTGGTTGAGTCAGAAACCCTATAAAGTTGTTTTAAAGCAGGGAGGTTACACGGGGGTCACAGCTGTGTGTTTAATTACAGTGTAGCTGAGGGCAGTTGCTGTCAAAACTGACTCCAGCCATGTACAATAAATGTTAGACTACACACGCACACACATTACTTAGTGCAACAATGATGCTTGATCTTCCCAGTGAGTACCAGTCTAACATCGCCTTGGGCTGTGAATGGACTCAAGTTGTTGTATCTCAAATTAAAAAACATAAAAGCTTCACATTACTTTGCAGAAACACAACAGTGGTCATGACTCAACAAGCTTTTGTATAATTAGATTTCTATGCGACTGTTTACTCAGTGATGTTTTGTGTACCACGAAGATTAAAGGTCAATTTTTCTAGTGAGCCGTCACACTAATGTGTACCTGTGTTAACAGTAGAAAATCCTGTTGTTTAAATATTTACATGTAGCTTTTGTATTCAGTGTGAACGACATCTCTTCTCATTTCCTGAGTCTGCTGCTGTTCAAACACTGCAGCTCTCCAGTGCATGAGAACTAATTAGTTTTGGAGGTATTGCTCACAATGTGTGTGGTGTGTCGGTGTATACGCTCATCTGCACTCATGTCTTTTGCAGGCAGCTGTTGAAGACGGAGCTGGGCTCCTTCTTCACTGAGTACCTTCAGAACCAGCTGCTCACTAAAGGCATGGTTATACTGAGAGACAAGATCCGCTTCTATGAAGGTACACACAAACACACACACATAAGTTGGGGGAATGAAGATTGGGTTATTTACTTCACTAAATGCTAACATCAGGATGCACACGGTGACGATGTTATGCTAATGCTTAGTAGTTATAATGTTTGCCATCTTAAAGATAAATCATTTTATTAATCTTTAGGAGAAAATTAGATATTTCTTTTTCAGTTTAATAAAAAGATAATATTTGAGAGTAAAGTGTTCACAGAGGAGGTTCCCAGGAAAATTCTACAACGAAATAAAGATGACGCAAAGACTATCAAGCAAGCTTTTTTGTAGAATTTCCCTTAATCATGAATTAATGCTGTTTACAGTAACAGTGATTCATTTCAGGGAAACTCAGAGATGAACTGAGAGGTGATCAAGAGACTTTATCTCAGTATGACAAAAGTCACAAGTCGAGAGGGAAAATAATAATTGACTAAAATTCCGGATGCTAAGTTAACTATTAGTCTCAACTGTTATCTTTTCACCATCAGTCTTAGGAAAGGACATTTTTCTGCTGTACACACCTGTATGCACACACACACACACACACACACACACACAATCACACAATCACACACAGTCAGAGTCAGAGAACGAGCCATTGAAGAGGTGAAAACAAGAGACTGAACTGAATTTCTTGTCTCTGTTGTGGTTAATGTGTGACATTTATTTGAAGCACCTTTGAAATAACCAAACACACACACACACACACACACACACTATAAGAACTTCTCAGTGCTGTCGTCACAAGAACCAGACAGGAAGTGATGCTTTGCGTCAACTACACAACAACAGTGAGAAATTTAAGATAAGACAAACCACTGCAGATTTGTGTAGTAGTTTGCAGTTTGGGGTTGTTTTACAATAAACCATTTCATATCAAATACTCATGCATCATCCCTTTTATTATGTTCCAAAATGTTACATTCTTGATCTTGAGCTGTGTCTTTTGAGTGGTTCTGGCCGATGCAAATGAGCTTAAAGCTGCTATAAAAACATAGGAAACTAAAAAAGAATGTTTGCAAAACCAAAAAAGGCCATAGGCCATGTCCATGATTATGAACATGAGATGTGAGATAAGGACGCCATCAGCCTCAATAATAACTATAATAAGTTCTCATCTTACACACTTCTAAATTACAGTGCTTAGATTTTTCCCCAAATTGTAGCACATCATCTGTTCCTGACAGTCCCTGTTGCTGTAATTTTTTAGACTTTGTGGCTCTCTCCTGATTGGTTGACTGTCTTCCTGCTTGTGTGTTATAGGTCAGAAGTTGCTTGACTCCCTGGCAGACACATGGGACTTCTTCTTCTGTGATGTTCTGTCCATGCTGCAGGCCATCTTCTACCCTGTACAGGTACACACACAGACACACACACACTCTCACATGCTCATATTCTCATATAGAAAACTGTGTTGATGTGCATGTGTGTGTGTGTGTTCTCAGGGGAAGGAGCCGTCCGTGCGTCAGTTGGCTCTGCTCCACTTCAGGAACATCATCACCCTCAACCTGAAACTGGACGAGGCTCTGTCTCGACCCCGAGCCAGAGTCCCTCCTTCTATCATACAGATGCTGCTAATACTGCAGGTACCCACTGTCTTTATCTGTTCCTTACAATCTCTCATGCTTTCTCTCTCATCCACACACACACACACACACACACACACACACACACACCCTCAAACATCTGTCTTGCACAGACAAACATCCATGACTGATGTAGGGTGAGTGAAGAGGGTAAATGGCAACAGATGGAGAAAGAGGAGCAGAGACGCTACAAACAGAGCTGTTGAGTTTTTTCTTGCACAGGGATCTCACAGGAAGTAATCTCAGTGTGAACACAGAGCTCAGTAATCTTCCCATGTCCACTCAGTACCCTCTGCACCCAGCCTGTGTCTGAAGATTTGTGTCAATGTTTATGTGAATTATCCATGTTTACACTGTTGTTTTAAGACCCGTATGTCCTCAGAAAAACAGGAAAAAAAAGGGTGAGAGCTCCTTAGCAAAAAATGCATATTTAGAGTTGAGGCAAAGAGCCACAGGGGAGAGCACAGACATTGATGTGTCCCCGGTAGATACATTGCTTCAGCTCATAAACATTTGAAAATAAATATAGTAACAGAAGGGAAAAGTAAAAGGCCCAATGTGTAACATTTATATAGATGAACCAGGTTTATTTGATTTAGTTATTCATCCATTGTGCAGTGACTTGAAGCTGCAGACAGTTAATTGTCCGTTACCTTCACTTCCTGTGGAAACAGGAAAAGAGTCGTTTACTTATTATTTAACTTTGGTGTTGCTCGACTCCTCATGCAAAAAACACATACTGGATTTTCAAGCTAAGACGCTGCTGGTTTCACAAAATTTACACCACACGTCTTATTTATCCCTCTGTTTTGAAACCTGAACCACTGCAAGATAATAGGGGTAGAAAGAAACGAAAAGAAAGGAACAAAATTCTGTCTCTTATTGTCTATAATATTTACAATATCCTCCACAATTATGCAGGTCTAAGCCAGTCGCTCGTGGGCATGGCCGGAAGAGTCTCAGATATCTATGAGAAAAATGACTGATTTACATGAACAATATTACTGTAACTAGAACAGGTTGACTTTGCTTGCAAACTATTCTAATTCTAACTTTCCAACTTGCAGATTTATCAATTTATAGTAAAGTTTGTATATTATGGTGTAGTGGGAGTTGGAGACATTGAAGTCTGGCAACCGTGGCGTAGCTCGTTTATAGCGTATAACGTCAGCTTTTTACTTCTGGTGACTGATTTGCATTCAAAAAATCATGAAAGTGGTATTTATTTGTGAAGATTTCCTTGCTGAACAAAACATATAAGATGATGCTAACTACCAACCAACAAAAATACGTCAGCCATGCAGCACTCTATTGATTAGCTATTGAGGCTTCTTTAAAATCCCCAACTGATAAAATGGCTCTTCCATGAAACCACAAGATATTTAAGCAGTGGTATAAGATAAGATAAGAAAGGATTTCAACACTGACGTGAACCCACTGTAGTGTATTGAGTCATCTCAGAGTGATTTGTGTTCCTATATGTAGCAGTATTCCTAAAAAGATAATTCAGTGATGGTTTCCAAAAAGATATTAATTTAGCTAGCATTAGTTAGCAACCTTTAGCCCCTGAAGAATCAAAGTGGCAGTCTCTACAGAGTATTGAGTACTGCAGCAACCAGTCACAGATTAATGGATGGTTTCGACTGAGCTAACATGGTCAATGTTCCAAAAACCTCATGTATGTATTCAAGGTTACGCATTTAATGGTCAGAGAGGTACGATGTGGGTCAGGGAGTAAATGCAAGTGAATTAAATGTGCTCTCAAGTGTGTCTGGGAGCGTGAACTTTAAAGTCTGCTTCTGTTCGGGTTACTTTGGACATTATTGTGGTGACTCATTGACCCAAATGTGCTGCTTCCAGACTGAGGGAGAGGGAGGGCAAGACGGCAAGACAGTAAAAAGACGCATTATTCAGTGTGTACAGACTGGTCTGTTTTTGTTTGCTCACGATGGATATTAAGGCAGAGACATGAAAGGGAAAGACAGGTAAAAGCAGATAGGAAAGCAGGGCCATGAAGACAAGAGGTTGAGTGTAATAGAGATAAAAATTCAAATTGCTGTTTTTGCTACTTCTTCTTTCATCTGTTAGTAATTTCCCTTTTATTCTGTGACGCAAATTCACTCAAGTCTGGTCCATTTATGTGGTTTGTTTCTGCGCTGTGGTTTTGATGCATGGTCTCAATGATTCAGAGCACTGAAACCTGATTGATCTCTTCTTTGTTAGTTGAAGAGTTTGAAGTGAGGTCTGGGCCCATATATGTCACACCCCTGAGCGTGAAAATTTGTGTGGAAGTAAATCCAACTTTCAACAGAGAGGAAAAAGATAATTATTTGATGACTTCTGAAGTCATGGAGAGCATGAAGTCATGGAAACTAGAAAGCCTTAACCTTTAAATACAAAAGAGAGAGAAAAGTGAGCTCATAAAACAGCACCAAATTGATTATGAGGGAAATTTGTCACTGGGGTATTTAAAAACAGACTAACATCAAGAGCCGTTTGAACCTCGCTGCACAGATGAAAGCAGTAATTCTTGTGTTTCCTGAAGACCGTGCTGAAACAATCACATGGGACATGAAACAAGAAGACCCATCTGCAACAAACCTGTGTTCATTTGGTTGACAAATAACTTTCGTCAGAGTTTTTGTCCCATTTTTTTGCTGGCAAAAACCAGAAGATAAATCAATTCAAGCTTTTTTTATAATAAAAAGAACCATGACTAAACCTGTTGACACTTTTCTCAACAAATGCAAAGTTGCAAAGCTTGCCCTCTTGTGGAAAAACACCCCTTTTTTCCCATTTAGGAAGCTTCATCCATTCTTCCATTGTTGGTTTAATACTCACTTCACTAAAGCTACTCTATTAAAAGGAATTTACATCCAACTGTGCAGTTTTTCTCAGCTGAAGATCGTGTTTTCACTTCTTTCAGTTCATTGTTTCACTGTAATGTCACTGCTGTAGTTCGGTTTCATAGCTCTAGGGGCAACAAGCAGCTGCTTTCTGCAAAAAAAGCTCTGGTAAACCCATCGAATGCTACACGCTCAGCACCAAACAATAGACAGACAAATTAGCAACTAGCGGGTGAACACAGTAGAACATTTAGCAGCTAACGAAACAGATATTTCCATCAGACTTCCTGTCTTTCCTCTGGGCATTGCAGATCTATTTACAACGCATGAAACCAAAAAACAGAGACACCCAGTCAGAGGGAAAAAGAGAGGCATTTCTCGGTTAATTACATTTGATATTTTTAAACCTGAACCTTCATGCAACAAAAACATCCTGACCTGAAAACCAGATACTTTGAGGTAATCTGTTTGGTCTGAGTCGGGTAGCTTAACTCTACTTTCTTCACTGAATGAAGACATGCATCATTTCCAGATTTTAAATCAGTTTCATGGCTTTGTTTAGTCTCTTTATCTAAATTGAGTAAAGCTGTTGATGTTTTCCTTATCTGAGTACATTTTAACAACTGTAAGATTGGGAGCAAATTCACTCAACACTCTCAGCTGTTTTATTCATGGTGTCTTCCGGCCCGGTCTACAAAAGCATAGTGTGTTTCCTATTGGCAGCTGTCAACTCCATTATGTTTAAAATTCAGTCAGCTAATGTGACCTTTGATTCTACTCGAGATAGCTGGCAAAAAGCAGAGCAGAAAAGTCAAACTGAACTCCTTCTTTGTTTTTCCCCCGAAATTTTTTTTCACGGCTTTTAAAGTTTCCATTACCTCCGGCCAACAAGCTGCAATTACTGGCACACAAACTAATGTTTGTTTGTGTGTGTTTGTGTCTGATGCAGGGAGTCCATGAATCTAAAGGTGTAACAGATGACTACCTCCGTCTGGAGTCGCTCATCCAGAAGGTGGTCTCTCCCTACCTTGGGACTCATGGGTTATATTCCAGAGATGGCTCCTCAAATTTGCACTGCTCCTCCTGCCTATTAGGTATGTGGGTGGTAATCTACAATGCAAGTGCTTTTAAAGGTTGCAAGTGCCATGATCCCATATGTGTTTATGTGATCTTGCGTGTTTTTAAGCACAAAATAATCAAAATTCTTCAACTTAATCTTTCTTTACTGTCACTCTCTCTCCAGAAAAGCGTTTGCAGCGCTCCTGGCCCTCGAAAACCAGCAACTCCCCCGTCGCCAAGAACCCAGTGGTACGCTCTAAGAGCTACAACGTTCCCATGCTCACCCCTGTGGTGGAGTACGACATCGACTCCTCCGCAGGAGGTGGCACAGGTATCAGACGACACTCCGTCTCCGAGATGACGTCCTGCCTGGAGGAGAGCAGCTCTGTGGCTGAATCCACGACCACCGCCACCAACAACACCAGCACATCCAGCCTCGCCAACCCCTCCCCGGCTTTCACAGCCTCTGTTGCACTTTCAGGTACAACTACACTGCTTACGATATGGTATTATACAATACCGTATGATATGATACGATACAATAAGGTACGATATGGCACAATATATTATGTTTTCAGATAACTCTGTAAGAAGTAGGTTTGATTTTAAAGGACAAGGATTCTGCACCAGAACACACGTTTTTTTTGTATCTTACAACACAACTGTTTCCAAAGGTCTCAAAAAGCTGTATGTGTTATGATGTTGTCTATATTTTTAGGTATGTTTGCATCCATGTGTGGCATTGTAGATAAGCAACATGTCTTTGTGAACATTGTTGGCAGTGATTTCATTTCTCACATATCGCCCACCATGTTGTTCTTACATGCAAATGAGTTCACATGATGTTGCATGATGGATTAAGTTATTTCTGGGTTTGATGTTGATGTCACAGGCTGCTGCAGTACGGTGATGTGTGGAGTTACACTGTATGTGGCTAAAGCCATCATGATTGTTAGACAACATAATGTACTTTCCAGCATTTTACATGACGTACTTCTGTATGGCACGGTTGCATACATTTAATACTGGCACAAAATTGTTAACTAACGATACTGTACTGTGAGTTGTGATCACATTAAACCTACTTATCATTCAGTCTTTTAAAACTTCTCCTGTCCTCTGTGCAGACACTGTGACCTCCATCAAGGACCCCCGGCCCAGAGATGCCAACAGTCCCCACAATCGCCAGCTACGGCATCATTCCCCCTCCATCCTCCCAGAGCCCTCCCCAGATGAGGACACACACTGCACGGGCTCGCTGGTGTCCGACTCCTCTGTGTCCTCCAGAGTTCTGGCTCAAGACACGAGCTCCGGCCCCAGTCCTGGGTCCAGTCCGGAGATCATGATGGACCACATCCTGGAGTCTCTGGACTCCGAGCCGGAGCACGACGGCATCTTTCTGGACTTCTCAAGACGCTGTTCTGGAGGATCGACACACAGCAGGGGCAGTAACAGGCAGAGTGTGGCGTGACACACACACATCTAAGAAGATACACACTGATGCAGGGACATGTGCAAAAAATGCTGAGCCGTGACATTCCTCACACCCTGTGATGCCTCCTGCTGTTATATGGAGACTTTAGACCATCAGGGATTCTTTCAAACTGAGTTATTTTTATAATAAGAAGTCTAACCTCATGTTGACTGGTAATTACATCACTTGGGCAATTTTTAAGTGTGTGCCCCCAGTTGGAAACATCAGCACAGGCCTCTCTGGCCTATAATCATATAAATCACTTGACTTTCAAACTAGACTACAGACCAGTGGTTTTGCTCTCGGAGCTGGGATTTTTCCCTATTTTCTCTTTTGAATGACAATTTTTACTACAAATGTGTATTAGGGCCATTACAGGTAAAACAAAAAAGAAAAAAAGAAAAAATTACAGGGTCCAGGGGAGAAAAAAATGTGGATATTCTCTGCAATTTAAGTGGTACAAACTAGGGATGCACGATATATATGGTAAAACTCTTACATTTATGAGAAAAAACTTGAAGATTCTCTGACACTAGAAAGTCAAGAAATTGTGAGAAAATAAATTATATTCTCTGAGATTAAAGTCACAAATTTTGTGGTCGAGGAACCACATCGCTTCAAAGTTTTTACTTATTTATTTTTATCCTATAATGGCCCTATAATAGCCCGCCGTAGAGGGGCAGGCGCACATGCTGAAAATGAAAATGTTTTATTGTTGTCAGATGTCTCTTTAAGACGAGGGCTATTGAATAGCTTTAGCTGTCAAATTCAAACTTTTAATATTTCAAATGTAAAACAAACTCCAGTTTGACCAGTGATGCTTCTTTATTGTTGGTTGAACTTATTTTATTAAATGATGATACTAATCAAAACCACCTTCTGTTTATGTTTTGTCTGTATCTTTATTGGCTGTATCTCTAGTGAAGTATATGTATAGTGAGAGAAGAAGACACTGGAAGTGGTTCAATATGTCTCAATTCCCTCTGCTTTTAGGCTTCATCCAGATAATAATGTGAGCAAGCAAGTTTTTCCTGGTACCACCAAATTAAAAGTTTGCAGTGAGATAAAAGTTTTTTAAGTAAAGATTTAGACTGGCAGAGGTGTTGCTCAGTTTGGAAAATAATGATCAGTTCAGTGTTTGCCAAGAAGATAACAGCCAACATTGTTTTTCCTGTATTCAACTGTTTTCAAACCTTGGACCTCTTCCTCCCACTTCCTGTCAAATTGAAATCGTCACTGAAACTCGCCCCTGCGTCAGCTCAGAGGATGTGTGAGTCTGTGATTCATAAGACTTTCTCATAAGGAAATGTTTTTAGTTAAAATTTAACTGAACAAAGGCCTTTTGTGAGGGTCAGGGAGACGGTTTTAATTTGGTTACTCTGATGGTGATCAATTAAAAGAAAAATGTTTTCAGATGTTAATCAAAGAGAATATTTTCACAGGAACAAGCAGGGCTTTCCCCACTGCTGATTCTCAGATTTGAGCTCTGTTTAACATGAACCCTGGGCTTATCGCCGCTGCACACACACTGCGTTGGTCCCCACTTAAAATAGCAGAAAGCCACGTGTAAAGACTCTGTCATGCAGCTGCAGTATGTTTTCCCCGAGTCTGTCTAAACAGGGACAAACAACTCTTAATGTGACTTTTCCTTGTTTACTGGTAAAAAATCACATCCAGGCCACAAACACTTTTTATTTGTGAGTGAATGCAGCCCCTTCATGAGAAATCATGAACCCAATTTTATGTTTCTAAACAATGAGACCTATGTGGTGTACCGGATGGGATGTCTTGCTTCAAAAATAGACTCTCTGAGTAGCTATTTAGTCTGTATAAACACCCAAAACTTTGATTTCAACCAATGTCGGGACTATATTTTGAATTCAGGTTGAGTAAACTTTGCAGACACTGCCACCTTGTGTCGCCCTTTTAACAGTACATGGTGTGTATTATCTGTCCTTGTTTTCAAACTGATTCAGGCAGAATAGCCCTTTAAAACCTTTGGACTATCAAGTGCACCATGGAGGAGCAAAGAAAAGAGGCATTTTAAAAAATTGATCAAGTTTTTATTTCTCTGCTAAAAGAAAAAAGGATTTTTAGAAAGTTAGGAGGCAGTTGGTTTAAGAACCAGCTGGATTTTCTTGACTTCCCTGTTCGACCATGAGCTGCTGGGTGAGCGCCGAGCTCCAGAACAGGTTGGATCTTTTTTATTCTCCTTTGATTTGCAGGCTTCTCATACAGGCCTGCTCCTGGGTTTGACGATCGGTCATCACGACTATTTGTTTACTACTTTACTGCTTATAGACTTTATTTCTGTTTGATACCAAAATGTGTTTTTGTTCAGTTGCTAGTTGTGTAGGTTATTTTCAGTTAACATATTTTAAAACTGTGTGTACAATTAATTTCCTGTCTGACAACCAACCTTCACTGATACCAATAATATACAGCACACAATATTTAACTCTTTATAACTTAGACACGATCATTTTTAGTCATTGAGAAAACAACTATTGCTCATTTCTAAGGTTGGTTGAAAGAAAGGGATTTTTCCACCCCAGAACAAGATATCCACTTTTTCCACCTAGCAATCAGCCTCTCAGATTTTAAAATTTAACTTTTGTTGTTGTTGCTCTTAAAGGTATTTTGTTGTTTCCCAACAAGTTGCCAGATCCTTCATATTCATGCAAATTGACAGATACAATTTCAAGATTCAAAATGCTTTTTTTGGTACAACCAGGATTGTACAAGGAAATGATAAATAATCCTTTTATTCTACTTATTAAAACTAAGTTATATAAATATATGATTAATAAATGTACAGTGGCTTCAGCACTGTTTGACATGATGAATAATGTTTAACACATCCTCCTAAAATGCAGTCAGTTGTTTTACAATAGCAGGTTGAAGCTCTTTACTTTAATCAGAAGTGCATATAGTCACGTTAGGCCTCAGTAATAATCAACCACCATCTCTGGCAGTGAAGGTAGCTGCAATTATGTGCAGTGTGCAATCTGGCAGTGTACACTGTATTTTAACTAGCACCACTGTTTACTCACCCCTAGGCCATAATACCTCTTTATGCCTCATTTTCATTGTTTGTAAAATCCCCACTTAATTGTTGCTGACTGAATCAAACTGCAGTGTCTTTTATTGTACGACCACTTGGGGGTGCCAACGTGAGAAACTTTGAAATTACATAACACATAGTTGTTTCATAGTTGTTGCTTTAAAGTCAGTTTAATGTCACCACAGCGGTACTAAGGAGGGTTTTTTTTAAGGTTATGAACAGTTAAAAATAAAGGAAATAAGCTGCAGTATTTTTACTACTTGCCAGTATTTACAGGACAAATTAAGAGTAAGCAAAAGTATATTTAAGGAATGTTTGGTGGATAGAAACAACTGATATTTTCTTGAGTGTGGCTCTAACGTTGCTGATGTCAAGAAACAAACACATTTGAAATGCAGGTTATATTTAATGGGTAATTTAGTGACATGGATCAAGTGTAAACCGCAGTAAGCACTGTTTGGCCTTGTTTCTACTGAATTAACTCAACATTGTGCTGTTAACTGCTTGTACATTCTGGCTTTCAAGTTCCAGCTTTACAAAAATCAAGTCAAATCACTTGAACAGTTAAGTACTAAAATGATTCTACCGCTGCGTTCAGAGGCAAACACGTCTGTTGACTCAAGTTCTAAGTGTCAATGATCACACTGATAAGCAAAGAGAGAGAGAAAACGACTTTGTGCTGTGGTTTCAGAGCATCAAAAACAAATGAAGCAGGAACAAAGCACAATGTCTGCAGAGCATGAAGCTGAACCCAGCTCAACTTCTGCCTGCATCTCACATCCATTCAGCTGCACCTTTTATTAGCATACAGTGGGATTAATATCACAGGCAACAAAAATAGATTTCTTATAACATTTGTGTTTTGGGTTGGCCAGAGTACATTCAGAAAAACCATTTGCTAGCACCAATCTTTAAAAACCCTACACTAAATAACTCTAATAGCTTGTTTACCTTTTTCATGTTACAGCTCACAGGAAGTCCAGCTATGTGTCAACATACAGCTACATCACACTGCAGTCTCAGTTCCAGCTTCATACTGAAGGTTTGTGGTTCAAACCCACATTGTTACCTACACACAAACGTTACCTACATTAGTATCTCCATTCATGAGCAGCAGCTACTACTTCAGATTTACTGATGTTGATTAGGTCCGACAAAGTATTCTGGTCACATTTTGGTCTCTTGGCCAGGAGTTATATGGCAGCTGATGACATAAGCATGCAAATTGTGTTTTTGTTCTCGTCCCAAACTGGAGGAAAAAGCCTTGTCTAATCACTTTAACTGGCAGAAATGTTCTCTCCTCAGGGCATAGTAGTAGTGACCACACACCACAAAAAAATCTTTTGACATTGATGTGAAACAAAATCCATGGAAACTAAATTTAACTGCAGAAAACTTGAGGAAAACTGGTACTTGTGCTCTTTTTCCTTATTTTGATTATTATAATCTTGTGTGTGACTTAAACTACACACTTACCACACTGTACCAACACTGGTAGTAAGAGCTGACATCTGTGTGGACATCAAATACCTTGTTCCTCATGAGCCTTGAGATGAGCAGGGTTTTGCTACCAAGAATTACACACATCTAATCAGATTTTTTTTTATATAGTGGAGTCGCAGCTCCTGTAGGTAGTAAAGACCACTGTGATGACCGCAGGGCAAACATTCAGTATGTAAACAGTATTGTGGAACATGTGACTTTTCTGAGTCTGCATATGTAAATGCACTTCAAACTTAAATCACTGAAGTCCATCTATACATGACAAATTAAATGTTCAGCGTTTTGTTACAGACACAAGTCTTCATCAGCCGCAGAACGCTCCAGAGAGGATCACTCAAAGACGTCTCCTTGCTGTGAAGCTATAAGGCGAGACTCCCCATGATGTAAGGTAAAGAAGGATTCTGGCGTCAGTCCTTTCTGTTCCAGGGCCTCTCTGAGCCGAGCAGGTGGCTCCAGGTAGTACTGGATGGAGGAGAGACCAGAGAAAAAGTGAGTATTAAAAACTTTCCTTCAGCATCATCATACTTCAGTCTTCAGACAGGTTCATTTTAGCTCAGTTGCTGCGTGTTTTTGTCAGGTTGTGTCCAACTTTTTAACCGTGGCAGCGGGCCAGAGGCTGCACTAAACTGTGTTAACTGCAGAAATACTCAAACAATGACACCTTTGTTATGTTGTGTTACCAGAACATAATAGAGTGTCGGACCACTTTTAACCTCTGTAGCACTCTGGCTTTTATGTCATTTTCTGGCAGCAGTAACACACTGCATAAAGCATGATGGATGCTGAACTTACAATACATTACATCCACCACTTGTTGTACTCTATAAACCTTATTATGAGCTGTAATGCATGACTATAAATAATATTAAGTATTTATAAGGCCTTATACATTCATTATCAATGTGTTCTTCTCACTACATACAAAGCATTAATTAGTACACATCTAAGTAACTGTATTTGTAAAACCCTACCTCATAGGCGAGAGCAAAGGTTCCCCAGTGAATGGCTACAGACTGTTTGGCCTGGAGGTCTTGGTGAATCTGAACAGCCTCTTCTGGGTCGACATGCTGCCCCTGCATCATATCCCTGAAAAACCAAAGAGTTCTCCAATATTATTACGTTTGAATTTATAACAATGGCAGAATATGACAAACACCTCAATATAATGTCCAGTATACCATCACTACGATCTCATTAACACTCTATGACAGGTTTGACAAAAACTGGACAATATAGGCATCATAAAAGTAGACTTTATGACAGAAGACTTGGACTGGATTAAATTGTACAGGTGTACCTAATAAAGTGGACAATGACTGTGAGTGTGTGTGTGTGTGTGTGTGTGTGTGTGTGTGTGTTTTATGTACAGAACCTGGGACAGTAAGCTCCGATAGGGATTGCTGCGAGGTCAAACGGTCCAAAGCGCCGGCCGATCTCCTGGAAGGAAGAGCAGTAGCCGGTATCACCAGCGAAGAAGAATCGGTGGTCCGGACCCAAAACAGACCAGCTGCCCCACAAAGACTGAGAGAGTGCAAGATAAAGAGAAATATTTATTATGTAATGAATATGCTTTAAATGGACCGTTTCTTTTCTACTTGAATACTGAAAAAATGACAGACACTGAACTTTCAGCTGTTGTATTTAAATGATGACCTTGACTTTACACGTTTATGTATTTTGTTATGACTACATCAACTGAATTAACCAAATTCTATTAATATGTAAGAAAAAGGTTTAATCTAATCAGTTATTTCTAATTATTGTGATGAATTCTTACTTTGTTATCGTCCAGTGCGGTGCGTTTGCTCCAGTGCTGAGAGGGCGTGCAGACAAATGTAATGTCATCATGACCCGGCACACAGTTCTCATCCCACCAGTCCAGCTCCATCACGTTCTCACAGCCCATCTTCGTCAGCCAGTCCATCAAACCCAGGGGCACGAACCTGTGAAACACACATCTGGACTTACTTAACATTAAGGAACGTCTGGCATGTTCTAATAATGCACATGAACTATAATTATACATCAGTTAAGACTGCGGATCAATAAACATAATTTTTGACTACAGATAAACCACACGTACCAGCGTAGCTCCCCTCCAAAGCGTTGGTTAAGGCTGGCCACTGATCCAGCATCCAGATGGTCATAATGAGAATGACTGATGACAACAGCATCGATCCTTGGCAGCTGTTGGCAGGAGGGTATAAAATGAAACCGATATATATAAAAAAGGGCTATGTGTAACAATTGAGTCAAATCAAATCAGCCATGTAGTTTTGGAGAAGTTCAAACTCAGAATGTTTGTATTTACAATATTAACGAGGTAATAATACAAATTAAGAAATATTTATTTTTTCCATAATTGAATAAACGAGCTGTTCTCAGAGGAAAATAAGGTCCCAGAACACTGTTTGAAGCCAGAAAGTAGGCAGGGTCTGCCAAATATAAACAAAGTAAAACAGTATGAAACAAAGAAAGTACTTTATTTAGTTTGTTTAGCCAAAAAATCTTTAAGAAAGCAGCCAAAGAAACAAGACCTGGGTCAAATACTGCACTGGGGGTCTTTACTTTATTAAAAACAAAAAGCACCAAACCTGTTCCACGGTGCAGGGGGGCCCTCGGTACCTTTTGGGCCCCAGGAACTGGAACATCGAGGCCCTCTGGCTGAAAATTGGGTCTGTCAGAATATTCAGCCCGTCCATTTCAACCAGAACCGTGGCGTGGCCCAGCCAGGTGACTCTCAAACCTGGACCTGATTCAGAGAGGTCTGGGCTCTGGACAAAGTATGGTTCCATCACTGGGAGCGCACTGTCCAGAGCCTGTGGGGAGGGAGAGGTGGAGGGAGAGAGGATAAAGCAGAAAAAAGAGGGAGAGTGTGAGAAAACAACCACATACTGATTATGAGGGAAAGAATGTTTCAGTCCTACGACTTTGTCTGATTGTACAAAATGAACCATAATCCCCTGTAACCCTAATAACAGAGTCTCTGCTCTACTTTCCAAATGCTACTGTGCTGAAAACAGGAGTTAACATGTTTTTATTGCTACTTGCAGGATTTATTCTCATTTTTCTCACAAGGATAGAAAGCTGAAATGAGATTCTGTTGAAAAAAATGCACTGACAACCCTGTCTTTTATGCCTGTAGTTTACAAGGCTTCATCCTAACACACAATATAACTTCGAATATGCTGCAAGCTGCCTTTCTATCATTAAACTTTTCAGTATACTCTATCTACAGGTTTTACACAACAGTAAAACACTGTCCAACACGTGCAGTTAAGGGGTTAAACATTTTTCTACTGCTGTGTGAAAGCAGCCTTTGAAGCCCGTTAAGCTCTTACTGAGCTCAGCAAGGTTTCCACTAGTAGCTATACTGTATACAGTATAATGTGTGGGATGGTAGAGTCGACATTGACAATGATCCCACTGACACTAGTGAGAAATACTGTATATGAACTCTAATACCGATCACTATTAGGATAAAACGAGAATATGTTGGCTTGAACAAATGTGATACACAATTTGCTCTGCAATAACTACAAAACTGATTGTGTAATAGCTTTTAAAAGAATGTGCGTACATGAGTTTAGGGTGGAGCTGTCCTCCTTATCACCCACCGTAACAAAACATAAACCGATTACTGATTTTAGATGACTAATCTGACAACTATTTAGCTAAGCCCTCTTGGATGATTAACTAAATGGAAAAAACTGTGATTAATAGCATAATGTAAAATTTAAGTCTAACTATTACCCACCTCTTTGCTAGTTGGTATATTGCTGTGATTTTTATCCCACAACAGGAACCTGAGCAGGGTGGTGTAGGAAGGAAACCGCCATGTAGGCCAAGGGTTGGTCCAGCGGCCATGTTTGTCTTGACAGGATTTCGTCACATCCTCCTATAATCAACACAGACAAATACATTTTATCCATTAAAGAAAGGTGTTTAAAATGTCAGATTAAAACACAGCAATTAGGTAGAGAACTTCATAAGGTGACATGTTGATGGGAAGTGAGGTTTTTACCTCCAGCCGGTAGTCCAGGCGGAAGCTCTTGCGGGAGGAGCGAGTCGAGCTGCTCTTCCTCGGCGTCTGAGGATCCACCTCTCCACCCTCAGCACCTCTCAGCACTCCAACATCCTGGAGTAGAGACACAGTGATGGAGTCAATTAGCATTCTTTAAGGGATTTAAAAACAGGATGGGATATTTGCACCATTAACGCACACAGCCAACCATCATTAAGACATCAATTTGAGCCATTAAATTGAAGCTGTAGCTGAAAGTGAAAGATGAGTTTGGAATCATTTTACCATCATCATCCATTAAAAGAGAGCACCACTGATTTAACATTGCTCTTCCATAACAAAGATATCTTCTTTTAATTCTATGCATTCCTACATTACCCACAATACAACTTGCCCGGAGACAGTTCTGTAGCGGCTAATGTGGCTTTGAGCATCTAGCCACAAGCAGAGATGAGGAACAGGCAGCAGAGGTCTGACAAGCTTACTTCGTTCTCACTCAAAACCCTCAGATTTTTTTTTTCATTTTCAAACCTGTTGTCTTCTCGCTTGAGGCAATTTCCTGCTCTGAAGCAACAAAAAGCTTTACACAACTCAGTTGACTCGTAAACAGACTTTGATGCGTAACATTAAAACAGGGCCCCTTTAAGCCATATCATGAGCCAAGAAACTCAACAACAGAGGGTGTAAATAGACCTTTTTCACAGCAGACATTTTGGCACGTCATGGTAGGAAAAACGAGAGTGTAATCAATAAAACTGATAACAGTACTCCATGGAGAATAGCAATAACTGCTATTTTTGCATGCTTGTT
The DNA here is from genome assembly GCF_040436345.1 of Pagrus major. Taxonomy (NCBI): domain Eukaryota; kingdom Metazoa; phylum Chordata; class Actinopteri; order Spariformes; family Sparidae; genus Pagrus; species Pagrus major. The sequence continues at coordinate 15,424,733 of NC_133228.1, forward strand.
CCCTGGAATGGCTTACTGAGGCACCGTTGTTAATGTTATTAGTTCCTGCTATGGCATGTCAAAATGTCTGCTGTGAAAAAGACTTATTTTCAGCTCACTGCGAGCACATATGGAGAGCTTACAACAGCAGAAAAACCTCTCCCCAGACGAAACACAAGTCTCCAAAGTGAGTTTGGAAATATGCATTTCCTTTCACTGAAAGATGTGTTTCTAAAATAACTTACAATCAACTATAGATGACATCTAGTTTTGAATTGATGAGTAGGCTGCTTACCTCAACCAGGCCTTTACTCTCCTCCAGCGCTGCTCTGCCTGAAGATGAAGGCTTCTCCATGGGCTCACCACCACACCTAGCACATATAAACACGCTTTTAACTCACACAACGTAGCTACAAAGTGTTTCACAGTCAGTAGTTTGGCTCTCAAACTGCTCTTCTTCAGGTCACAACTCGGCTCCTTTCACAGACCATTACACTTCTGCGGCGATAACAGGGCACATTAAACAGCTGACAGTTAAACCAGTTTGCATATGAGTCAGAATGACGACAATCGGGCACAAAGCGAGATCAGCTTCACACACTGTATTCAAATGGTGCCATCATCATGGGTAACATTTTAACACTAAAGCAGATCTAGCAAGACTTACTTATACTGTGTCTCACTTCTAAAATTGACTTGATATCTTAAAATCTTGCTGGCAGGAAAGAGGGCACTAATTGCCCAGTGAGCATGACAGACAAAAGTAATCAAAGGGCACTTTTTTCTTGTTACTCTTGTGTAACACCGATTGTGAAACAACTGGTGGAGTGATGCGTGCATAATACAAAAATAAAGAATGTATTCCATGTTTAAAGAAGGGCCATATATGTAATATTAACTATCGATACAGTGTGATAAGTTATGTTTGCAAACTTAACTGCACATTTAAACTCGTGTTGCTACTTAATGACAGTCCTAGTGGAACTGCTCTGGCTTCCCTCTTGGACAATATCCACCTTAACATGATGGTGCAATATTTAACTGTGAGTTGAGTCTGATTTTACCTAACCTGACCCAGGGTACAAGTAAATTCTTCAGTGTGAGCCCTCGAAGCTGCAAAATATGAGAGGGAATTTCATGTTTTTGTTTCAGGGTAAAAGAATAAACACCTAAATTTACTCGACACATGAACTGACGGTGGCACCTGCATAGTCCAAAGCAAGCAAGCCTAATCACAGCCCTTCCTTATCCTGCTATTATCTATAGCTATCACATTGCAGTACACACCCTCACTAACTACTATCCTACTCATGAATGATTGCTGCATGCACTTATACTTCATGAGAAAATGCACTTGGAGATGGCCTTCATTGTTATCCTCTATCCCATATTGATTGAAGACTATAATGTGGTCCTCGGGGAACTCCATACATTAAAGCTATGGCGTGCTGATGATGCACTCCGCCTCATGAATGGACTTTAAACTGCACACTACACACAGAGACTGGGACAACAATGGAGCTCTGTGGACCACAACCAAACAAAGATCTGTGTAGCCAGCCAGCCAGCCTGCCTGTGGGAGATATAAACAAACACGACCTCAAGTGCAGGGTTTCTCTTTGCGATCAAGTTAAATTACATCTCTATTAAATCAGACAGGGTTGTGTAAAAGTTATTTCTAGGAAAACAAGCAGGATGTTTCAGGAAATCACATGTATCCCAACCAAATTCCCCTCAAGTGAGTAAACAGATTAAGGAGGACGTTGCTGTTATTATCAGGAATTAGCCTGCCCCCTGTGATGCTTGCTACCAAACCATTTGATAGAAAGACTCATAACACCTTTACTCCCAAACTATTTCCTGTTTAAAATGTGTGCACAGGCACTGACACGGACATAAAAGACAGCAGCAACACATGCTATAGTATTTTTAACCTATTTGCCAGATACCATTTAAGCTAACTTATAGCATATTTAACAGGAAATAGCCCGTCCAAAGGTGTCCCTAGGGGGGAAACAATAGTGATAGGTTAGCTTAAAGCAGATTAAAATACCACAGGGTGGAGAAAGGCCACCATACACTCACTGTCGAGCATCCCAAGCGTCGTTAAAACACAAAAAACACCCCAGCTGCTGCTATTTTTAGCACAACTTACCTGGGAACTTGAACTCAACAGAATACCACCAGTTGTTTTCTCAGCGAGGAGACATATTTGTTGCATTGACGTTAGCCTGACACGGTGTTTAATGTGAGCTGTGCAGGATTATTAAGAGCTATGCGGTTCCCTGAGCATTTCCAGTACTGTTTGCATAACTGCAACGCATCTTGCGAGAAGGAGACTGGAAGCCGACGAGCAGCGAAATGCTGCCGGAGCGATGTTGTTTGGAAGGTTACGACGTGGATTTAAACGCAGCAGCACGGTGAGGATCATTAGTCGGCACCAGCTCGGTGTGTGTGTGTGTGTGTGTGTGTGTGTGTGACGTCGGTGCAAAACCCTCTGACCACGTGACCGGCCGACAAACTCTCGCCGTGACCGCAGGCTGAAATTATAAACTACAATACATTACTAAAAACGCATTAATATACACTCATAATATTTGGTAAAGTAAAATAATATGATAAAATTAGATTATAAAATGTGTTTCTAATTTTGGATTATTGCAACCAGTACTAGTGTGTCTGTTACAGCCTTTTATACTTTTTTAAAGAGGTCATTTCATGCAAATTTTCAGGTTCATACTTTTATTTGGGGGTCCTAGTAGAATAGGTTTACATACTTTGGTTTTTAAAAAAAACACATTGTTTTTCCTCATATGGTGCATTGCTGCAGCATCCCTTTACACACTGTGTCTCGAACGCTCCATTTTAGCTACGGAGCGAGACATCTCGCCTCTGTTCAATCTTTGGCCTTTTCACTTTGCAGACTCTTTACATGCACAAAAATGCTACGTAACACAATAAAGGAAAAGGCAAAGACCCCAAAACCATAATGTGACCTTTTTCATATTTACAATGAGACAATAATACAAACTCAGAAATATTTATAAAACTACATGGTGCACCTTTAATAGCCGATTTGCTAACTTGAAGCTAATTGCTTCTTTAATGATTTCATTGCCTTGTTATTAATTCAATTTAGGGAAAGAGAGAATTTGTACTTTTGCTTATCCATTTTGTAAATACATTTTATCTTTTTCATTTTATGTAATATGCTGCTTATGTAATATTATCATTTTAACACATGTAGATTAAAGCTGGATCCCTTTAAAGGGGCAATATGCAAGAATTTGAGTTGTAAACGTTCAACGTTAACTTAAATTATCAACAGAATGTGAATAAATAGTTCCTTTGCTCCTTTGCTAACTGTGTAGACACTAACAAACCCCTGGTCCCCAAGCTCCCAGTCCCAACCGCTAGCTGCACGGCTTACTGAGCCAACTAGCTAAGGGCAGCTAGCAGTAACTTTGGTGGTATGCTATCCCTATTAGCCCTCAAATAAATCATTATATGTAATACCCAAGTTACAATACTATTATTATTCTTAAACCCACTGACTGCCAAAGTCATTTTGTGTTTGTCATCAGCACTATGTCAAAGAGTGATTGTCTCACATTTCCACCTAAAAACAAGTTGAATACTTTTAACAGAAAAGTGTGAAAATGTGTGACATAACTGCTCAAACCCTAAACAAACACACATTAGTCCCATGAGGACTCTATATATCAGTTGTGTGTACTTTAAGCATGCCGTTGCAGACCTACCTTGAATGCGTCCCCCTGGTGTGAGACACCTGGGGGGATTTTAACCCGAGCAGACAAACTGCACTCAGTCTCCTCGTGTGTTTACTAAACTTACACACTGGCAATAACTGTACAGGCCTCCACAACAATGTCTCCATTCTAGCTGCTTGTATTCTATCATATTTGCTTGTGAGCTTCAGTAAAGGACAGCCACAGGACACGAAGTTTCATGTGTTCAGCTCAGTGGGGAAGTCGTTCAGAAAAAGTTGCTTGAACTTCCTGCCAGATGCCTTCAGGGACTTTCGGAAATCACAAAATCCACATTTCGGATTTGAGTAACAGTATTATATCAACCGTTTTCAATACAAAAACATACATTATGATTAATTTGTATTTTTTTATCATGTGTATTTTTGATATATTCTGAACCCTCTTCTGCTTGTTTAAGCCATTTCACATCCTGCTAATTAACTACTGTATTTACATGTGGACTGTGGTGGATCCGAGCAAGTTACCCGTGACAATATAAGATTGAGAGGCGGGTCAAACTTTGCTCCACTTGACAGTAAGGATCAGGGTTGAACCTGTTTTTCTCCGTACCTGGCAGATCATATGATGTTGAACAAAGAAGTAAAACAAATGCTTTTACAGGCATCACAATGTTTGGTGTAAGTTTAATCCCCATGACTTTACCATCATACTACTACCAGTGGTTGCTGTACAACACCTGTTTTCTATCATGTTTTGTGAAATCAACCCACATCAAATCTTAATGCTCACAACAGAAGAAACATACGCAAGGGATGTTCTGGCACATTTACTTTATATAGAAAACCACAAGACCAGTACAAAAAAACCAACAAAGCAGATATTCACAATCAAAACTGTTCTCACAAATGTCGATATTTTATCAAGTAGGCATGAATACTATGAGGATGCTTCATTGATTCTTGCCGATTTGACTTTTGCTCAGGTTCACCAGGGAAGGAGAAGCCTTGCTTCAACACAGGAATGATTACATCAAGATGAATATACAAGACTAGATTATTCACAACCAGCTGATCTTTCAATGTATGTTTACAAAAACAATTATAACATGACATGTGTAGAGGACCAATTTTCTTCAGTTTTTGAAAATCATTCTTAAGTCATCTCTAGGTTACGTATTATTGAGTGTTCACGTTTAATAATAACAGAAAACAAATCTCAAAAAAGTGTAATAAAAATAAGTCACAGCAATGTCTTGTTTTTTTAATCAGTCAGGAACACTTAAAGAATACAAATGGAGTCCTGCTGAATGATCATGTCCATGTTGTGTGTGTTTGTCCATTTCTCAGTGCTCCTTGTGGTCTCCGTCCTCCTCTAGCTTCCTGATCTCTGCCTTCAGGTGGTTGATGTTTTCTCTGCTGGCTTTTAGTTTGTCTTTCAGCTCGGTGATCTCCTGGCTGGTTCTCTTCTTCGCCGCTTCCATTTTCTCCTTGGTCCTCTGCTCCAGCTCGCTGACTGCAGACACAGAATGCACAAACACGTAAGCATGATGACAGCGTTTTAAACTAATGTGACAGAAGTAGTTTCTATAAACACACTTGCGTCTTGTGTTTTTATGTTTAATGTGTGTGTACGTACACTCCGTCTCATGCTTGTATGCTCCCAGGGTGAGTTGTCTTGATGTGGTCAGCAGCTGCTGCATCATGGCTGTGGGATCCTGAAAGATCTGAAGATTACGTAGAAAACAGGGTGAGTCTCACACAACTCCCGATTCGCAGCCAAACCTTCAATTTCAGCTATAAAAATCAAAACACCGATGCCAACTGGCAGTGTCTAAACTTAGGAGGCGATATCTATTCATGTCTGAAAGCAGGCGTACCATTTCATCATAGAATTCGGAGACAACCGTCTTCTTAGGCATGGCACTGGAGTCTGACTGGAACAGCTTCAACAGATGGTACAGAGTCACCTAAGACACACAAGCACATATCAACATGAGCATACGTACCAGAGGGTTACGGTCAAAATTCATACCTACTAAATACTAGCTATTATCATGCATTATCAAGCTCTTACAGGTCTCTCGTTGGGGTCAATGAAGAAGATCTTGATGATGATCTCAAACTCCCCCCAGCCCGTCTCTGTGATCTCGTATGGAGGCTTGGTCACCACTGGAAGGAGAAAGATTAAGTTAGACAGACAACTTATCTATCACATTTTCTTCTGATATATTTTCACACTTTTAAAAGTCTACTCACCTCTCAGTGGGTTACCATAGCTCTCGTGTAGCTTGAACTGGATCTTCTTCACATAAGCGGACATATCCTGGAAGAACAGTGTAACACATTTATATATAAAACTGAGAAAATACCTTGAACACTACAGTTTGTCAGTGATGGGTGCCTGACCTCGTTCCTGTAAGGCTTCACATAGACAGACCACTGATGTGTGTGTCCATCTTCTTCTCTCTTTTTCCCAAAGTAGCGGGCAACGTTCCCAAACACGATAGGCTTCACAATGGTTACTCCCTGCAGATCGGAGACAACGTATAGAACATGAATGTCTTCCTGTTTAAACACCAAATACGACATTAAAAGAACAACATAAAAACAAATAACATGTGGGACTACATTCAGACTTGTTTGCTCAATTAAGAAAGTAGTTTAAAGCGTACAAGGAGTAAATGTTTTCAATAGCGCCGGACTGTACAGTAACGTTGCGTTACCTTAACTCTCCCCCCGGAATCTGGACCAAATTCAGTCATCTTTTTGAACATAGTACGGTGGCAGGAGAGTGAAGTTGATCCCGTGGGACACTCTATAGGACTCTTCTTGATCCACAGCGTGTGTCCACATTTAATAAACCTGCCATTTTAAGCATTTAAAGTGAGCTTTATATAGCCGGCGATGTCATTTCAAACGGACAGCCAAACAACCGCCGGAAGTGGCGAGTGTAACGTGATAAGTTGCACGGAAGGACTGCGGCACAGGGACTGAAAGGTTCCGGCTATTTGTGTCAATAATGAAAGTTTATTTACTTTTTGGAATATTTAAAATACATTTTAAAATTTATATTCATTGATATTATAACTTCACGTTCGCGGTTTATAGCGTTCGTAGAATTACTTGGCATTGCAAAATAGTTTGATTACATTATGGTATGCCACTTTCACAAATTCAGTGGTATATTTATTCCTGTTTTCTTCTTCTGATATATTAATTCGTTTATGCACCTGGTTAGGTCTACTTTGATTAAAAATGTTCAGATAAAGGAATCTTATTTTTTTTATATAGGTTTTACAGCTTTGTTTGCAAATACGAGTTTACCTACATTATGATCCGTTTATATTTTCCATGATCAAATCCCCTCATATGTTCATGTATTGGATGTGTCCCTAGACTACCAGTAATAAATCAAGTTAACATTATGGTTATTTCAGGCCAAAGGTTTCCAGCCATTTTAAAATAATTGTAGACAATGGCTCACAATGTCCACTAATAACATTGCACATTTTTAAAATTAATCTCAGCCTGCCATATTTTTGATCATCTGGCTATGGCCCTTTTACTAAACCTCACAAGTAACAAATTGGGAGAACACATCTGGAGAAACTTTTTCACTCAGGCAACCTAATACTACAGAACTTGATCTAGTGATTGGCTTCAACTTATTGATATTGTCCATTTTTACCTGATGTCCTCTACAAGGACCAATTCCATGTGTACAAAGGAAAGCAACAAAACAAAACTGAATTTAAATGTTTTTATTTATCTTATATAATAACCGTTTGATTAATTTGGCTGCCGTGTTCCTGTCCCCAACAGGGAATGTCTAAGAACAAAACATAGCTTGAAGTAGTACAGGATAGAAGGCCTAGAAAAAAAACTAGAATTTATCCCATTAATAATAACAGTAACACTAATGGATACAAAGAAGGGGATTGATTTAATTGTTGACTGTTTTAAAATCATCCAACCCTGAAAAGTCCTGCTTTTTACTGGTCAGGTTAACACGGCTATGATCAACTACATTTACAGACAAAACATTTCAACCCTTCATGACCAGTCATCTGTAAAGTTAAACGTTTCCCCTGACTTACAGTTTGGGGTCACATTCAGCTGCATTCCATAACATTTTATTAATCATTACAGGTGTTACAAACACAGCTGAAGATCAGTTAAGAACTAGTGAGAATGATCCTAACATTACACAAGTATGCCTAATACTGAGAACACACGCACATCTGATACTTTCCAACCACTTCTGTGAAGTTTAGTGTTGGCCTGGCTTGTTTCTTCTTCCACAGTGATGTAGACCTGTGAACACTTACCTTCAGCGCTGTGGAAAGAAGTCAGCACAAGGCAACAACAAAGTGACACCTGAGCATTTTCACTGAAAGCCCAGCACAAAGATGCTCTTATTCTGGCGGATTAGACCTCTGCTCAGGATGACATCAGGCAGATATGAGCAGAACATCTGCGCAGGTCACAAAAGTTCATCTATATAAAAGACTCATTAAGTCGTAAAGTAAGCATGAGCCAAACAAACTAAACACAGTCCTGAGAAGAGGTCCAGTCAGTCAAAATAATTGGCTGTGCCGGGGTTTTAAACTGCATTGACATTTTTTAAGGAATTGTGCAAGAGAACTGGCATTAAGACTTTCTTTCCCCATCAGTGCAAAATGCACCACTTTAATCACGTTTTTTTTGTAACAAACCCCAATTAACAATTTGTTTCATGACTCTTTTACAGAGTGTACAGGGTTATTGGGGCAAAAGGATTAACATCTGTGAATATAAAACACTCATTCGAAGTTAACTGTAAGAACAAGAAGACATTTCAAGACTTAAGCGTTTGGATACTGTAACAATCTGATTTTCAGATGTTCAAAGTTCAGTGATTACTCTAGCTATTAAAATCACAAGATGGAAGTTAGGGTCTGTAACTTTTACAATCATTGAATACTTTTCAGGATCCAATATTTCAGGGGCTGGTCATGGATTTGAACCGACATGACACATTTAAGATGGAACAAAGGAACAATAATCTTGACAACAAAAGCAACAGTCTCAATGAGAAGGAGAAAAAAAAATCAACACAAAAGAGCATTCTAAGATTTAAACAAGGGACGGTATTGTGGAACTCAACAGGAGTAATTTGCTTATCTGTTAAAATCAGTGTTGACCACTGATCTAGTCTTTTGTTGAATTCATACAAGAGGAAAAAGTCTGTTTAATCAAATCTTAACCATAATTCATTTGTTTTGAGTTCAAATAGAACAGCAATATGACAGCCCCTGATGAAACACTGTTCTTGTGAATGTAAGGGCATTTTGATATTTTGCAATATTGATTAGAGTTGAAACATACACATAACTCAGTGCTCATTTGCCAAATCAATCACCTTAAATAAGCAAGATATGAACATGATGAGTTGTGAAATAACAGAGAGAAGACATGTTGCAGTGCATCATGACAATATAAGTGTTATGGGGGCACATTGCGTATTTTACAAATTGCATAGTAATTTGTTCCTCATGTTGTGTATGGTGTGACAGGACAAAGTGTTAAAGGCATACTATGCAGGATTTATTGGTTGACGTTTGTAAACAAACCATTTAAAGTTGGGCCCTGCTTGCTGGAAAGAGAAAAAGCAGTGGCTGCTTGCAAGAGGGAGCAGAATTAGCGGGAACAAATTTGTGAAGCCGGAAAATGCTATTTTCTGATTGTTTCATTTGGTAACGTTCTAAGGCACAAATAAACAAGCCCAAGTTTTTATATTTTCTCTATATCAAGTTTGCAGTTCGTCTCTTTGCTCTACCTGTCTGTAGCTTGGCCCCACCCTCGGTCAAACACACACAGCTCTTTCTGACTAACCCAGAGCAGAGAGAGAGATAGTGATGTAACCCAGTGGCAACAATTTCATAAAGTCCCGACCCCACACTTTTATTGGCTGGGGACTACACAAAGGAATGACTCTCAGAAATGTCCCACACATGGCAAAATACTGAGAAAATAAAGACTGGGTGAGGGTCTGCAGATACAGACACTCCAACACTTGTAAAGGGTAATTTGTGATGATTGAGAGGGATTATTTTTGTACGAGTCTATACATTGCTTCTTTAAAAACCTGCATATTACACCTTTAACACTGAATATACAAAGACATTAAGTGTGGAACATAAGAGCAACAAGTGGATTTGATATTTGAAGAATCACCAGGTCCATGTAAACTAACTACAAGAGCAGCGAAATTAACCTGGATTACTAAATGTAAGAATATATTTTGCATTAACAAAATGAAAATGTGGTTCATGAGAATGGCTATTCAGTGCAAATACACACAACAAACAGAAACCACTTTGAAAACAGTATTGTTTTTTTGGTATGTGGTCCAAAGAGCTGCATGCACAGGTAGACCTTCAACTTGTTCAACATCTACAAAGCCTTCTATCCATGGATCAATGCAATTTGCAAACGAGTACATTCATCCAATTTGTCTTACCTTGTAAAAGTTCTATCCATTCGAAGAATAAATAACAGAAAACAAAAAAAGGGGGTGGGGGCTAAATTACAGGGTTCTAATACAGCTAAAAAACAAGGATGTAAATATAGACAAATTCAATATGAAAAACAGTATGCAGTCCAAAATTTACATTTAATATAAATGAGCAACACGCGTAGAGGAATTGACCAAATGCATCGAGTACCTCAGTTAACATTTTTTATTACAACACCATCTAGTTTTAATCAAAAGCAGAGAAACATTTACAAACATACCAACCATGAAAAGAATAAATGAGGATGAGAGGGAGGGGTGGGGAAGAAAACATCACATATGCACCCTATAAAAACTGATCTCTAAACTTAATGTACACAGTACAGCGAGCCGAGGAAAAATAAAAAACAAATAGGATGTAATGTTTGTGTCTTCTAGTCTGGGATTGTGTGCAGTATTTTGTGTCTTTGCAAGAAAAGAAGCATCACATGTAGTCATCTTCATGTCAAATAAAACATCATAAAAATAAAAGAGCTGTTTGGAAAGTTTCTTTTCTTTCATCTTTAGTTACCATGAGTATAGGTGTTTAGATAACATAGCCTTACACAGGTCAGGGTCTTCCATCCACTGCTCTTAGTCAGGCAGACAAGATGAACAGACAGAGAGAAGGATGGGTGGAGACGGAGAGGAGAGGAGAGATGGAGGGGTGGAGGAGGAAGAGGTGGTTGTAATCCTGTCCGGTCATGCAGGGTTGGGAGGTGGTGGTGGCGCAGTGAAATTCGTCCTCCTTTTCCTTCCATCCATCCTTGATCCTCGTTAGCTGAAAGGTGTCAAAATGAAGGGTGGAGTTTGGTTTCGAGGCAGCCCAATAGTCAACACTTTCTCCCTCCCTCACTATTAAACCTCTAGACTACACATACATAGTGCACACCAGGGCTGGGTTCAATTCACCATCACTTTGAGTCACAAGGTTGGCAGGTCCACCCACTTACTGAACATTTTAATGAGAAAAGGGCTGTGTCATCAAGGATATCTGCAAATTTTATATACACTGTTTTCAGAGACTTTTTCCTGTTAGAAAATGTATGTTTAATTGTCTTAATGCTCTGTTGATTGTGTATTGCCCCCAACCCTAGCACAGACAGAAACATGCAAACTTGAACAGGAAATATCAAAGAAGCCATTTGGAAATCTATCGGAGTATACACACACTCATCAGAAAATATAACAATAGTCAGTCGAGCCGATGCCTAAATATATCACTGTTATATTTGAAACGGTTTGTATGCATGTAAAGAAAACTCATAAATGCTTGCATGTTATATGTAGCTCTTTTGACAGACAACAACTGACATCAATATAGAAAATGTATGTTTAAAGACGCTGGACAGTGAAGCTGGACATTTTTGTTACACAATTGTGTACACTGAATTACATATTCTGGGATGAAAATTAGGGAAAATGTTGATATCTAAAAAACGTCATATAATGTGCACCTGGTTTAACCAGAACAGTTCTGCACTTTGTAGTGTCATGACTGTTTTGTGCGATTTGCAAATTGATGGTAAACTGGGCCAATATAGTTTTTGAAATGAAACTTTACATGCTGTACTGTGCTTTTAAGAAGACAACATCGCAGTAATTCTCACCTGAAATCAACTTATCAATATCATTGCTAGAATGCAACTACCACTAATAGTGGTTTCTTTTAAATTTACCCTCCATTTGTCATTCATATTTTCCTTATAACCCTTAATTCTGGACACGAGGTACAGAGCTAAAAGACTATAAAGTGAACACTTAACCCACTGTGAAACATACCATAGAAACAGTGCATGATTGGTTGCGACACAACCAATTTTTTCTGGAAATTAACAAATACAGGGGTAAAACACAGAAAGGACAAAAAAGAGCTGTAGATAAAAACACAAAACTACGAAGAGAAAGGCACGCATCTGACTCAGGCAAAACAGGTGATACTTAGCCACACCCACCTAGTGAGATTTTTTTGTAAACATACAACAGAAATATGTAATTTCAATGTAATTTAGTATACCTCTTTATAGTCTAGTAAACATACTGCCAGTGAATAAACTATTCTAATCTATACTTCACACTATTGGAAGTCCAGTATGCAGAGTACAGGGAAATGGAAAGGCAAACTCTTTTATAATTTATCAATGACGGCAGGAACGGTCAATTAGACTGAACAAAGGCGAATCACCTCTGAACAGATAATTTAGCAGATGAAATGACAACAGTTCTGCAAGAGACACTTCAAATTTGCTAGGTATTCCTGTCAATTTTCAATCAAATTTATTCAGCCTCAATGACACATTGTTTTGCTTTACAATTAGAACCGATACTTGCACCAAAAATGCCTAACTTACAGGCAGGTCATATAAGTACAGATGATTTTACATGGTTCAAATGCATATTGAAAATCAGCATGTTTTTGCTGTAAAAATTGTTTTGTTTTACATGGTGCATGGCTACAGATAAATACAGTTCAGCCGACAATAAAAAATTGTTTACAGAACACAGTGGTCAAATGTTCAAAAGGGACTTTAACATAAGTGCAAGTGGGAACGAGCACGACTGAACTTTTATCAATGGTCACATTACATCAATATATCAGACTAACAAATCTTTTGCCACATTATAAAATGTACCATAGGAGTCAAACCAGGGTCAAGCAGTCCATGAAATCCCCTCAGACCTTTATCTGCAGCCCGAGATGTGATACTTACCATGTAAAAATTCATTTTT